>NC_079890.1:8206663-8215793 GCF_024868665.1 Triplophysa rosa
CACTGTTTGAATAAACAAACAGGTTTAAATGAATAATCATGTGATTAAATAAATAAATAAAGCATCTATTAAATAAGTAAAGAAGTAATTATATAATGTATTCAATATATGAGAGAGGAAAGGCAGAGAGGCCATGCAGATTACCTTATGTTTTTCAGAGTTTTCACCCAGTCTATAACATTCCAGTGAGAGGTGTCCGCACCAAGGCTCGTAAATTTGTTTTGAAAGAGGAGGATTGTAACCGGGTGTATTTCAACTTGTTTTCGACCTGTAGGTGACAGCGTCGGACGTTTTAATCGGGTACGATTTGTTTTACGTCCATAGCGTGAAAATTGAGTGCTAAGCTCGGTTCAAGACGCGAAGCTTTGTTTAGGAATAACAACTGTTCCCACCTGGCATCAGTAGATCACATGAAACAATGCGTGACGAACGACTGTGTGTTGCTAGAGTGTCCAATGCAATCTATATAGGGTTAATGACAAACTATAATCTCGCTATATCTCTAACTAATCAGAAAACAACTTTCCACTAGCATTCTAAACATATCCGCTTTATTCATCATTACCTGTTTTGTTTAAAACTTAAACCATTCTCACACGTGTCTAATTGTACAGGGGCATCCATGAAAATGGTTGACCAAATAAATGTTTGTATGGTGCACAAATGTTGAGCGGTTACCTTCCAGCGTTCATGTTTCTGAAAAATGAAAAAAAAATCTGAGTATCCATTCTTCAAACTGTGTCTACAACACTGTATAATTAAAGCGCATGTTTTTCCTAACTGCATGGAGCAGTGTCTTTAAATGGTGTCCATGATGTTCCCCCTATCCTGACTGTTTTCCTTCTGTCTGAGAAGAAGCCAGTGCGTCCACCAACCAAGGGTGAAGAAAAAAAAACATCTTTATTGCTAGTGTTCATAGCATCACAGCAGGCAGTTGGGTGATTCCTTAAAACACATAAAGCAGATTTTGATTGAACAGCAAGAATCCTTAAATTGAATGTACGCATGTTCATTTCATGAATGTTTTTTATATCATGCCTCCAGGTTGTATCATAAAATAAGTCTGCATAAGGTTTTCAAAATATTTTTTCTGTTTTTTTTTTTAGATTAAAAATAAAAGTGATTCTATCAAAGGTATACCTTATAACATAATTGTTTATATGATTCTAAACTGATATTCTTTAGAACATTTAGAACAGTCAAATCTCACACATCCTGTTATTAAGGGTTGTCTTTGCACATCTGTTTTAGTGGTTAGTGTTAAACTGTGGCAACCCCTTAACACCTAGACACTATTCTAAGATTTACTGACATATAGAGCAGACTCTGAGTTCTTTTCAGCTCAAACCTCTTTTATTAATTTGTGTTGGACATCTGATTGTGTAGCAAGGAAACTCAAGAAGTAGACATTCCATCCTACAGTAAGTGTTTCTGTTTACTTTTAGTTTAAACAAGGTTTTAATTGTTGTTGTTGTTAAACAGTTTGCTTTAGATCCAAACTTTACATGCACAAAGTATACGTTGAATCACCTTTTCTTCATTTTATCCTCACCATTTTCTTATGTTTTTGATCCATAGTACAATTCCCATTATAACCATTAAATCCATTACATTTTATGTTGTATTTTGGGCAGGGTTCTATTGTTTTTATTTCAACAGGAATACTTCAACTATAGTTACTTCAGTAAAAACATCATTCATTTTCCAAATCGCTTTAAATGATATAGCAGCAGATCAGAAGTTAACACTGCACGTGTAGCTCAAGGTGTATGTGATGCTTATTTACCGTTTAGCCGTTATGCCGATCATTTTCATGACAATGTTTCTACGATCTTTGACTGATCGTAACCCACAGATGATTACACCACACTTTAACATGTGCCTTTTTCGTCTTTTATGTTCTATTTGCCTTTTTAGAGCCTATCAATGGTGTAGCAGCGCCTACGTTTACATTAGTTTAGCGGGAAGATCCCAGAGTTGCCAGATTTGCGTTAAAAAAATCTGCCAAATGGCCATTCAAAGCTTGCCGGAAAACGCGAGCTTAGAAAACTGAAATACTTGGCAACAGTAAAAGGTCCTGGCAGATCGCAAGCCAGATAAATTGCGCACACAGGAAAACCCGCTGCATAGAAACCATTTTCTACTTTTGGACCTTTTTATAAATGTAGTGGAGTAAAAAGTATGATATTTGTCTTTCAAATGTAGTGAAGTTAAAGTACAAGTACTCAGAAAAAATAATACTCAAGTAAAGTACAGATACTCAAAAAGTGTACTTAAGTACAGTACTCAGGTAAATTTACTTCGTTACTGTCCACCACTGGTATTAGGATTTAATCATTTGCTCTTAAGGTAAATCTGTTCATTAAGACAAATAGGGTATCATAGTAATTATATTCACACATCAGGTTATTAAGAAGTGTGAACTAAATAACTTGATGATATAAAAAAACATTCATGAAATAACATGACGTACATTCAATTTAGGATTCTTGCTGTTCAATCAAAATCTGCTTTGTGTTTTAAGGAATCACCCAACTGCCTGCTGTGATGCTATGAACACCAGCAATAAAGATGTTTTTTTTTTCTTCACCCTTGGTTGGTGGACGCACTGGCATCTTCTCAGACAGAAGGAAAACAGTCAGGATAGGGGGAACATCATGGACACCATTTAAAGACACCGCTCCATGCAGTTAGGAAAAACATGCGCTTTAATTATACAGTGTTGTAGACACAGTTTGAAGAATGGAACTCAGATTTTTTTTCATTTTTCAGAAACATGAACGCTGGAAGGTAACCGCTCAACACTTGTGCACACATACAAACATTTATTTGGTCAAGCCATTTTCATGGTGCCCCTGTACAATTAGACACGTGTGAGAATGGTTTAAGTTTTAAACAAAACAGATAATGACGAAAAAGCGTATATGTTTTAGAATTTCGTTTTAAACCCGGATATGTTCAGAATGTTAGTGACGAGTTGTTTGTCTGATTAGTTAGAGAGATATAGCGAGATTAAAGATGAGATTGACCCATAGAATGCTTGTAACGCACAGTCGATTCGTCACGCATTGTTTCATGTGATCTACTGATGCCAGGTGGGAACAGTTGTTAATCCTAAACAAAGCTTCGCTGTCTTGAACCGAGCTGTAGCACGTATGATTCTCAAATAACAAGGTCAAATTTCACGCTATGGACGTAAAACAAATCGTACCGATTAAAACACTTCAAGTTAATCCATGGTCGTTATGGTCACAGATATATTAACTGCATTTCTTATTACCAACATATACACTGTTGCTGTTATATTTGCTGTTGGCCTGTACTGTATTAACTGATAAGATTTTACTATTGTGTTATTTATTTAGCAAGTAGTTTATACTGTTGCTGCAGACAGCTGCAAAGTTTCATAATTCTGTGAATCTAATGCTTTTCTGAGATGGAAAGATTGTTGAAGTTTAAAATTTCTCTATTTGCAATGATTGTGTTGTGAGAGGTGGAATGGTGCTGTAGTGTGTTGTAACTCTCGAAGTTAAATTTATGAAATTAAAATGATTTTTTTATTGTATTGCTATTGTTTTTGTTGTTTATATATTACATATTCATACAGATTATAAAATAAGCACAATCTTGCAGTAGTGTAATACAAAAGCAAAAAATACTTATAATGCGTAAGTTGGTATATTTTGTGTATATATTTTATGGTATATTATATGTTGGTATATTTTGTGGTAAAAACAGTGACCGTTTTGTCTTAACTTACTTGAAAGTTACATTGATTTAAGGAAAACACTTTAGTTTAATGTAATGCAGATACATTTGATTTGTCAATGTAATATAGGAAAATCACATTTGTTTAATGTAGTAATTCAGTTTTATTACACCCAACAGACATAATTAGATATAGTTATATCAATGTAATACTTTTATGTGGAAACTTTGCCACACAAATAAATTACGTTCAACTAATGAGGTTTTTTATTACTCTATGAACATGATTATATATAGTTATAGAAATGTAGAACTTCTGCATGGAAATTTGCCACATGATTAAATTACATTTAACTAATGAGGGTTTTTTTTACTCATTGAACATGATTATATATAGTTATATAAATGTACAAATTTCATGTCGAAATTTGCCACATGAATAAATTACGTTCAACTGATGAGACATTTTCGGACTCAACAAACATGATTAGATACAATTATATTAATGGGCAAATTGTATGTGGAAATTTGCCACATGAATAAATTACGTTCAACTGATGAGTCATTTTTTTTGAGTGTTTGTGTAGTTGTTGTCTTATTCATTATTATTTTTAAACGGTGTTTAAATAACCAATGAGTGCGTATTAATAATGATCTCATCATCTCCTTTAAATTACATATTTTCATTCATGCTAAAGATATGTAGCAATACATCCTAAAACATGCCCTAATACATGCCCCGGAAAAATGGGATGTGAGGGCACTGTCAAAAGTTCAACGCGACGTGGGCGGTACCACACTAAGGGGCGGATACGGTCAAAGGTCAACGCAAAGTGGGCAGTCCCTCACTACGTGGGTGGTCCGGAAGTAATTCAACACCACCAACCCCCCTCCGCAAAGTCAAAGGTCACCATCAATCATACCTGTCAATCATTTTGACACTATGACCCGCATATATACTACTTACATTTTGTTTTTTTGTTTGTTTCTTTTGACATTGTTTGCTAAAAGGCCATGGCTTTCCAAATGTTAAAAGAGGTGGAAACGGCCTATCCTGAAGGCTAATTGTAATTTGGAGAAAGGCCTTTCAATGCTAAACTGTAGTCTAAGTTTTTTAGGTATTTTTTATGTAAATGGATTTAAAATTATAATAAGAATTTAAATATGTGAAAAATATGCCACGGTAATCCCATCGGGAAGTGGGGGGTCACCTACAGCCTTGGAAACCTGCCAGCCTGGGAATCGAACTTGCAACCTTTGAAGTTTTAAATCTGTCTCTCTGACCATTAGGCCACAACTATCTTTGACCCAATGCATCAAATATTGCCTAATAAGTGAAAAAGAGTAATGATATGCATTCCTTGGGAGTTAAAATACTTCACTATTAACATCCTTTAACTGTTGGAAATTGTAAGATGTGTATATTTATCCAGTGATATTTCGAGATGTTTTAATAAACCTAATTAAAAAAGTATATACAATATTTAATATAAATAGCCTACATAAAGTTTAACAATAACAGCTTACATTATTTTATTTAAAGATTATTTCATTTTAAAAGGTTAAATAATAAAGTTAATAAAAAATTAGTTGTGAATGCTAAATTGCGATGGGTGAGACTGGAACTGTAATTGTAATATTGCTGTAAAATTATAATATATTATACATAAAACGCACACATGCGCAGACAACCCCTAAAGCTTAGTAACATTTCCATCAAATGAACTAACCCTGGAACATAACCTGCTCTGGAGCAGGTTATCTTCAGAATGTAAGTTGCTATGGTTATTTACATATCCTGAAAGTTATCTCCGTTTTTGGAACCGAAAGTTGGGGTTATCCACTAACTAACCCTTAAACTTACCCGGGTATGTCACATAACCAGCTTTCTGGAATACACCCCTGATCACGTTCAGTATAGACACCGTGCGCGGATGACTCGGAACGGTCTGCTTGTTTACTTATTTTATTGTTGTTGTTATTATTATAAGCAGTAGTAGTATTAGTAGTAATATTTTACAAGAGCATCTTGTTTATGAGTCATTCTACAATTAGGGGTACATGTCATGGCCATGGACTCTATTATCCATTTTACTTTAATCTGATGTTTTTGTGCTGTTCAGATCAGCTCTAGAATACATGTTTCTGTATATATTTCTTACAAGGTGTTTTAAAAAGTATTTTGCTCATGCATCTAAATTAAATCATCCATTTAGTTACTGTATGTCCGAGAAATTAGTGTCAACCCTGTTACTCCCCATATAACCCCCTATAAATCAGCAATGGTTTGTTACAAAGTCACATGTCAAACATCACATGATGTCATTTCCTTTTTTGGAGGAAAATTTGAAGACCGTGTGGTAAGTCATAACTTCTCCTCTTCAATATTTTATCCATATTATTGTCTGCACATAGAGTAGATTAATTGACCGTCAACTGTGTTATCAACATGTTCTGTTGAACTTGCGTCACATGTTATATTTATAAATATGTAGAGAAAGAATATAAAAACATAAGTTAATCAAGGTCATGTACTAACTAGTCCAAGGTCAGCAGTTTGCACAAGGCCCTAAAGTGGCTGAAATGTCAACTGTGTTACCTGTCAACCGTGTTACCATCAACGGTTGACAATGTTGGCAATTCAGTGTTAATTTATTATAAAAAAATTAGAGCATAAGCTTGCTATATAATTTATTTTGCACATTAAGGGGATATATTATTCAACCACCTAGTTTATTTATCAAAAAAAGAATACTGATTTCTTGACTTTTTGGACCTGAAATGTACCCCTAAATATAGAATCACTCTTATATAGCGGTGTGTGTGCATCCTGCCCTAAACTGAATTGAAGTGATGTTAGCTGGTGGCAGCTAGTCTTCTACACGCAGCAATATAAACAAAAGTGCATGTTTACCTCTTGAATCGTTCTTGCTGTTTGGGGGAGAAAAAAATTCACGGGCGTCGAGGGGGATAGTGTTTTTATGTTATGTGATATGACTAACGTTAATATTCATACTTTGTAACGTTACTATTATGTTACAGTAGCCTATTTATTTAAGAAACGTAGAGTGTCTTCAAAATAATTATCGCAACACTTGTGAAACATGCTTGTTCAGATTTTTGAATCTTCCTAATTACACTTATCAATACTATTTTCATTTCATTTTCATTTAAAAAATGAGTAAAATCAGAACAAGATTATAATAGAATTATATTTATAATATGACAAAAATATATTTTATTCAACAACAGAAAAAACACTACAGCCTGTAAACTCAATAATATCCCCTTAAAATAAATGTCAAAATAAAATTATTAATAGACCTGACTTGACATCAACGTGCAGAGTGATGGAGATATGACCCTATTTGTAGGTTTCAGGAAAAGGTATGAAGTGTCCATTTGTGTTTGTTCTACAGTGCAAACAGGGCCGGATTATCCAATGGGCATTATGGGCACAGGCCCAGGGGCCCATGCGCGCTTGGGGCCCAGGCAAGGGAAAACATTTTCACATAACAGCGTTTACGCCATATTCATTCTGCCGTGCGCTTCTCTCTCCCCCGCGCACATGGAGGTGCACACACAAAACAGTGTTTCTAAATTAGGAAGTCTGTCTTTTGATTTAATCACTTTTATGAGCCCTCCAGCGGCTTTTGTTTAGAAGAAGCGCACAGCGACAAATCTAGCGACTTTTTGGATAAACCTTAGCTTTCATTCAGTGGGAAAATGTCGCCAGTGCTGCCCCGCGAGCGCGAGGTCTCTCTTTCCCGGCAGGAAGCAGCAGCACTTTACGACAGGTAACCTGTGAATAAAATGAGTACAAAACAGCGTTTCAAACAACCTGTCACTAGCCGGGTTTCCCTCCAAAGTTGCCAATTTAGCTTATGCGCAAAATTGGAATATCGCATGAAACATTTGCGAATAAGCACCGTTTCCATCCAACTAGTCAACCGTCACTTCCTAATAAACTGGCACTAAATATCAGTAAGAAAAGTAATAGAAGCCACTGAATATAATAATTTTCAAATATAATAATACTTGCGCAAACAGACGATTAGAAAACTCAATAAATGCGGTGCTTTTGTGGATGCCTGCTGTTCGGGAAACATAGTCGTGACAGTTCTAAGAGGCAATTACAGAAATACTTGACGACTTTGCTCAGGCGTTTAAGAATGACCATCAGTGGCGCAAAAATGGGGTATGCAGTATACACGGTGCATAGGGGCGACACACAAGGGGGGTGCCATTGTGCCAAAATATTAGTTAAAGATTTTTTTAAATAAAATGTTATAAATAATAGAAAATATAGCGAAAAAAGTAATTATATAAAACGTTTTAGTTGAAGTTTTAGCTAGCATTTTAAACGAGTTCAACAAATATATTTTATTAAAAATAAAGTTATTATGTCAACCACTCACTCTGTGACAGTCACATGACCAAAAGGATCGAGCAAAGAAACGAGGCGCAGAACAGAACAAGAAAATAAAAACAAGTCAATTGACAAGTAAAATCAAGACAACAATCAAAAACAAAAACAATGTCCAAAAGTGGATAAATATCTATTGGTATATCATTTCATCTCTGTAAATCTTTAAGTTATTCAACCTTGCCTGAGAGGTACTGTAGTTCATATCATAGTATATGATATATTAACGTATCAGTTCACCTCCACATATCTCTGTCGCTTGTAAAATAAATCTATGTTCGTGAATGAGCTTTACATTTGGGAGAGTCTGAGAACGTTGTTAAAGCTGTTAAGTCTCCCACTATCATGCATATAAGCTAGCCTAGTTTTTGGGCTCTTCATTAAACGTCAGACGCGTCTTCGTTCAATGTAAGTGAGTTTGTCTTTGTTTTACTGATGTTTAATAAATATAAACCACAAACTAAAACAAAATTAAAGTAAGGGGAAAATCCAAAGATCTTTTATTTATCTGTGTTAGGCTAAATGTATGTTATCAAAATGTATCCAAATGTTATTGTTTAAAACTTATTAAAGGTGTTAGGCTAAATGTCCAAATTCTAGATTATATAAGTGAAACCCACTTTTAAAATAATACAATAAATAGCCTTATTTGGAGGTTTGTTTAGTTATTATAAGCAAAAGTAAAAACATTTTTTAGCCTTTTATCCAATTAATCGAAAAAACAATCGTCCGATTACTCAATTATCAAAATAATTGTTAGTTTCAGCCATAATTTATTGTGTATGTTGTCTTGGTTACGGATGTAACCTCGGTTCCCTGATGGAGGGAACGAGACGTTGTGTCGAACCGACAGAATGGGGTTTGTCTTGAGAACCTATCATCTTCTGAGTATTTAGAAAAGGCCAATGAAAATTGGCGAATGAAATTTGCATGCCGGGCTCCTCCCCGGATGTCCGGGTATAAGAGGGAAGCCGGCGTGCTCATTCATTCACCTTT
>NC_079890.1:8216370-8240128 GCF_024868665.1 Triplophysa rosa
CAAACAGGGCCGGATTATCCAATGGGCATTATGGGCACAGGCCCAGGGGCCCATGCGCGCTTGGGGCCCAGGCAAGGGAAAACATTTTCACATAACAGCGTTTACGCCATATTCATTCTGCCGTGCGCTTCTCTCTCCCCCGCGCACATGGAGGTGCACACACAAAACAGTGTTTCTAAATTAGGAAGTCTGTCTTTTGATTTAATCACTTTTATGAGCCCTCCAGCGGCTTTTGTTTAGAAGAAGCGCACAGCGACAAATCTAGCGACTTTTTGGATAAACCTTAGCTTTCATTCAGTGGGAAAATGTCGCCAGTGCTGCCCCGCGAGCGCGAGGTCTCTCTTTCCCGGCAGGAAGCAGCAGCACTTTACGACAGGTAACCTGTGAATAAAATGAGTACAAAACAGCGTTTCAAACAACCTGTCACTAGCCGGGTTTCCCTCCAAAGTTGCCAATTTAGCTTATGCGCAAAATTGGAATATCGCATGAAACATTTGCGAATAAGCACCGTTTCCATCCAACTAGTCAACCGTCACTTCCTAATAAACTGGCACTAAATATCAGTAAGAAAAGTAATAGAAGCCACTGAATATAATAATTTTCAAATATAATAATACTTGCGCAAACAGACGATTAGAAAACTCAATAAATGCGGTGCTTTTGTGGATGCCTGCTGTTCGGGAAACATAGTCGTGACAGTTCTAAGAGGCAATTACAGAAATACTTGACGACTTTGCTCAGGCGTTTAAGAATGACCATCAGTGGCGCAAAAATGGGGTATGCAGTATACACGGTGCATAGGGGCGACACACAAGGGGGTTGCCATTGTGCCAAAATATTAGTTAAAGATTTTTTTAAATAAAATGTTATAAATAATAGAAAATATAGCGAAAAAAGTAATTATATAAAACGTTTTAGTTGAAGTTTTAGCTAGCATTTTAAACGAGTTCAACAAATATATTTTATTAAAAATAAAGTTATTATGTCAACCACTCACTCTGTGACAGTCACATGACCAAAAGGATCGAGCAAAGAAACGAGGCGCAGAACAGAACAAGAAAATAAAAACAAGTCAATTGACAAGTAAAATCAAGACAACAATCAAAAACAAAAACAATGTCCAAAAGTGGATAAATATCTATTGGTATATCATTTCATCTCTGTAAATCTTTAAGTTATTCAACCTTGCCTGAGAGGTACTGTAGTTCATATCATAGTATATGATATATTAACGTATCAGTTCACCTCCACATATCTCTGTCGCTTGTAAAATAAATCTATGTTCGTGAATGAGCTTTACATTTGGGAGAGTCTGAGAACGTTGTTAAAGCTGTTAAGTCTCCCACTATCATGCATATAAGCTAGCCTAGTTTTTGGGCTCTTCATTAAACGTCAGACGCGTCTTCGTTCAATGTAAGTGAGTTTGTCTTTGTTTTACTGATGTTTAATAAATATAAACCACAAACTAAAACAAAATTAAAGTAAGGGGAAAATCCAAAGATCTTTTATTTATCTGTGTTAGGCTAAATGTATGTTATCAAAATGTATCCAAATGTTATTGTTTAAAACTTATTAAAGGTGTTAGGCTAAATGTCCAAATTCTAGATTATATAAGTGAAACCCACTTTTAAAATAATACAATAAATAGCCTTATTTGGAGGTTTGTTTAGTTATTATAAGCAAAAGTAAAAACATTTTTTAGCCTTTTATCCAATTAATCGAAAAAACAATCGTCCGATTACTCAATTATCAAAATAATTGTTAGTTTCAGCCATAATTTATTGTGTATGTTGTCTTGGTTACGGATGTAACCTCGGTTCCCTGATGGAGGGAACGAGACGTTGTGTCGAACCGACAGAATGGGGTTTGTCTTGAGAACCTATCATCTTCTGAGTATTTAGAAAAGGCCAATGAAAATTGGCGAATGAAATTTGCATGCCGGGCTCCTCCCCGGATGTCCGGGTATAAGAGGGAAGCCGGCGTGCTCATTCATTCACCTTTGGTCTGAGGAGCCTAAAGCATCCTCCCCCGACCGCTGGGGTGGGCGGCCAGTGTTGTGGCATGAGGGACACAACGTCTCGTTCCCTCCATCAGGGAACCGAGGTTACATCCGTAACCAAGACGTTCCCTTTCTGTCGGTCTCTCGACGTTGTGTCGAACCGACAGAATGGGGTTCCTATGGAAAACGCCACAGCACTGAGCCGCGTCACAATCTCTGCGGAGCGACGTTGACTGGCCTGGGCGAGTCAGACGAACACGCTAGCGCGAGATATGACCTTCCAGTGGAGAGGAAGGGGGACCCAGAGCTTTCCACAAAAAGTTGGGAAGCCCCCTAACGCCGGCCGTCACGGACGGAGGCCTGATTCTCTAAATGGCGAGAAGCCGCCCGGCACCGTACGGGCCACTGGGTAAGCATTATTCCCCCTGGGGGAAAAACGCTGCAGAGGCCACTACCTACCGTAGGGAGGAATTAGTGGAGACACCACATGGTCTCACCATCAGGGGAGAACTCATGGGAGAAATGTGCGGACTGCAGGAGTTAACCGCAAGGTGGGAGTCCACCTGGGGAGGTCATGGGTTGCCAAGGTGGGAACCATTCATGAGGATACATCAGACGGAACAGCCCACGGAGGGGGGGTTACCACGTCTGGAGCACTAGGTCCGGTTAGAGCTATGTGGGAGATAACTCAACTGTTCCCCGGCCTAAGGGGGCAGGGCTGCTCTGCCCAGCCTGTCCCCTGGAAGGGTGCTTAGTGATGGATGGAATGCCTGTTCTTTACCCGAGGGGAAAGAAGTGAGGCTGGATCGCCACTGCTCCCCCCGAAGGGGGAAGGGCTTCCGCAGGCGTACGCCCAACGGCTGCCGGTCCTACCTGTTGCCCTGCAGGACGCGGGCTGACACCGGTTCAACGCGGAGGTTGTAGAACCTCGCGAAGGTATTGGGCGTAGCCCAACCCGCAGCTCTGCAGATGTCTGCCAGAGAGGCGCCCTGAGCCAGTGCCCACGAGGAGGCGACACCCCGAGTGGAGTGCGCCTTAACTCCTAAGGGGCAGGGGCGATCTTGCGACCGGTATGCCAAGGATATGGCATCCACGATCCAGTGCGCCAGTCTCTGTTTGGAGACAGCTCTCCCCTTCTGCTGACCTCCAAAACAGACAAAGAGCTGCTCAGAGCTTCTGAAGCCCTGCGTGCGGTCCAAGTAGAGGCGCAGTGCGCGTACTGGACACAACACGGAAGGGGTTGGGTCTTCCTCCCCGGTGGGGAGCGCCTGCAAGTTCACCACCTGGTCCCGGAAGGGAGTGGTGGGAACCTTGGGCACGTAGCCGGGCCGTGGTCTCAGGATAACGTGAGAGTCTCCAGGCCCGAATTCTAGGCAACCCGAGGACACAGAGAATGCTTGTAGGTCCCCTACCCTCTTGAAGGAGGCGAGCGCTACCAGGAGGGCCGTCTTTATCGACAGGCGAGAAAGATCGGCCTCTCCTAGGGGCTCGAAGGGGGGCCTCTGGAGGCCCTGCAGGACCACTTCGAGGTCCCAAGAGGGTACGGGGCGCGGGCGAGGCGGATTCAACCGTCTCGCGCCCCTCAGGAACCTGGTGACCAGGTCGTGCTGCCCTAGAGACTTACCAGCAACTGGGTCGTGATGTGCGGCTATAGCGGCAACATACACTTTCAGTGTGGAAGGGGAGAGGTTCTTCTCAAGTCTCTCCTGGAGAAAGGACAGTACGTACCTGATCGAGCATCTCTGCGGGTCTTCTCCGTGAGAAGAGCACCAAGACGAGAAGATGCGCCACTTGAAGGCATACAGTCTCCTAGTGGCCGGAGCCCTAGCCTGTATGAGGGTCTCTACCACCGCCGGGGGTAGGTCGCTCAGGATCTCCTCGTCCCGTCCAGGGGCCAGACATGGAGGCTCCAGAGGTCTGGCCTGGGATGCCAAAACGTGCCCTTCCCCTGAGAAAGGAGGTCCTTCCTCAAGGGAATCGGCCAGGGGGGAGTTGTTGTCAGGCTCACCAGCTCTGAGAACCAAGTCCGGTTGGGCCAATAGGGCGCAACTAGTAGCACTTGATGCTCCTCTTCCCTGACCTTGCACAGGGTCTGTGCAATGAGGCTCACTGGGGGGAAGGCGTACTTCCTCTTGTCCCGCGGCCAGCTGTGCGCAAGGGCATCCGTACCGAGGGGACCGTCGGATAGGGAGTACCAAAGCGGACAATGGGTGGAGTCCGGGGAGGCAAACAGGTCCACCTGCGCCCGACCGAACTGCTCCCATATGAGCTGAACCGCGTGAGGGTGGAGTCGCCACTCTCCGCGAGGTGACCACTGACGAGAGAGCCTGTCTGCTGTCTGGTTCAGGTCGCCCGGGATGTGTATGGCTCGCAGGGAACTGATCACCTGCTGACTCCACAGGAGGAGGCGTCGGGCGAGTCGTGTTAGCTGCCGTGATCGAATGCCACCCTGGTGGTTGATATACGCCACGGCAGCTGTGCTGTCCGACCGGACCAGCACGTGTCTGCCCTGCACGAAGGGTTGGAACCTCTTCAGCGCAAGTAGCACAGCCCACAACTCTAGGCAGTTGATGTGCCATCGCAGGCGGGGGCCCGTCCACCGCCCCGCTACTGCGTGCCCGTTGCACACAGCACCCCAGCCCTGAAGGGAGGCATCCGTCGTTACCACGACGTGTCTTGATACCTGCCCTAGGGGGACCCCCTCCCGTAGGAAGGCCATCGATGACCAAGGGGTCAGGGTGCGCCGACAGAAGGACGTGATGACCATACGCCTGCTGCCGGTGTGCCACGCTCTCCAAGGAACCCGACTCTGTAGCCAGTGTTGGAGCGGTCGCATGTGCATCAACCCGAGGGGGACCACCCCCGCCGAGGATGCCATGTGCCCCAGGAGCCTCTGAAAATGTTTCAGGGAGACCGCCGGCTGCCTGAAAACCTTCAGGCAGCGTAACACTGACCGGGCACGCTCTGTAGTCAGTCGTGCTGTCATGGAGACAGAGTCGAGTTCCATACCGAGAAAGGAGATGCTCTGCGCGGGGGAGAGCTTGCTCTTTTCCCAGTTGACCTGTAGCCCCAACCGATCTAGGTGCCGGAGCACCAGGTCCCTGTGTGTACACAACAGATCTCGCGAGTGAGCCAAGACGAGCCAGTCGTCGAGATAGTTGAGTACCCGCACACCTTCTTCCTTGAGGGGAAGAAGGGCGGCCTCCACGACCTTCGTAAAGACACGTGGAGACAGGGACAGACCGAAGGGGAGGACCCTGTACTGATATGCCTGTCCCTCGAACGCGAACCGCAGGAACGGCCGGTGTCAAGGGAGGATCGAGACATGAAAGTACGCATCCTTCAGGTCGATTGCCATGAACCAGTCCTGACGCCTGACTGACGCCAGGATGCGCTTCTGCGTGACCATCCTGAAAGGCAGCTTGTGTAGGTGCCTGTTCAGAACACGCAAATCCAAGATAGGGCGCAACCCCCCGCCTTTCTTGGGGACAATGAAGTACGGGCTGTAGAACCCGCTGAACATCTCAGCCAGTGGGATGGGCTCGATCGCTCCCTTCACCAGAAGGGAGGAGACCTCCGCCCGAAGCACGGGGGCATCCCTGCCTCTGACTGAGGTAAAGAGGACGCCCCGGAACTTGGGCGGACGTTTCGCAAACTGAATCGCGTAGCCGAGACGGATCGTCTTCCTCAGCCAACCTGACAGTCTGGGAAGCTGAGACCAGGCACCCAGAAACTGTGACAGGGGGACTAGAGGTTTGATCTGCTTCATCGTCCCCCCGGAGGGTGGTTCGATGGCTAGCAGTACGGATTCCTTGCCGAGGGAGGACCCCCGGGGAGGAGATCGGCTCTGCTGTTTTTCCTGCCTGGCGATTGTCTGGCTCGACGCACTGTCTGTCTGAGAGTGCTGAAGGCCAGTGTTTATACTCGACATTGCGCTTCGCCATGACGCAACGTCGAGGGTGGGAACGGCTGTGACAACCCAGGGAGAGAAGAAACTCTTTTCGTGAGGAAGTGGGCGCTGGCCCCCCGGGGGGACCAGCTGATGGGCAGGAACCGTCCCTCTCCGATCCAGCGATGTGGTGGCTGGAATCGGGCCCGATGGTAGTCTCAATCTCCCTGGGGTCTCTCCGTCAGGGCCGTTTCTGCTTCCGCGACGGCTGCTGATGGGGAGGCGGTTTCCTCTTCGACGTCCTTCTCCGGGAGGCAGCCTGAGAAGGGGGCACTGGAGCCGGATCCGGCGTCGAAGAGGTCCGGGGCTGCCGGGAAGCAGACGCCGCTCGGGATCTCGGAGGCCTGACGACGGCCGAGTCACGGCGGGGCAAGATGTGCTTGATAGCCTCCGTCTGCTTCTTCACCGTTGAGAACTGCTGAGAGAAATCCTCAACCGTGTCACCAAACAGCCCTCCCTGCGAGATGGGGGCGTCGAGAAAGCGAACCTTCTCAGCGTCCCGCATCTGCGCAAGGTTGAGCCAGAGGTGCCTCTCTTGGACCACCATGGTGGACATCGCCCGACCCAAGGCCCGTGCCGTCACCTTAGTCTCCCGTAGAGCGAGATCGGTGGCGGTACGGAGTTCCTGCATAACCGTTGGGTCGGTCTTACCCTTGTGGAGCTCCTTCAACGCCTTGGCCTGGTGGACCTGCAGGATGGCCATGGCGTGGAGGGAGGAGGCGGCCTGACCCGCAGCCATGTAAGCCTTCAACACCAGCGATGCCGAAAACTTACACGCCTTGGATGGGAGTCTAGGCCGAGCCCTCCAGGTGGCCGCTGTTTGCGGGCATAGGTGCACCGCGACAGCACGCTCCACCTGGGGGATCTCGACATAGCCCCTGGCCGCCCCACCATCGAGGGAAGTAAGGGCGACTGAGCCTTTCTGACTGGAACGAGCCGTGAGGGGCGCGTTCCAAGTCTTACTCAGCTCCTCATGTACCTCCGGGAAATACGGGACCGGCGCTGGGCGCGGCTTGGAGCCGCGCTCAGACCCCAGGTACCACTTATCCAACCGCGAGCGCTGGGGTAAAGGCGGTGCTGTGCACTGCAGCCCAATGCTCGCGGCGGCCCGGAAGAGCATGGTTGACATCTCAACGTCCGCTTCTTCCTGGGCTCGACCCCCCGGGGGAGGGAGCTCCGAGGAATCGTCGGGATTGGATGCCAAGAGGTCGCCCTCCGATGCTGTGATCAACATCTCATCTTCGTCACGCACTCCCGAGTACGTGGCAGAGGAACAAGACGGGGTAGGACCGTCTCTTAAGGGATGGTCAGACAAGCGTAACGGGGCGTGAACGGTCCGTGAGCCTGTGGCTGGCGGTCTAACGTTCACGGTGATCCCCATATCACCCCCGGTGTTAACTGAAACGGGCGGCAGGGCCGTAGTCACTGCCGTCACGGATCGGGTAACAGACGAGGTGGTGGCTTTACCCATAAAGAATACAGCCACCCGTGACCGCAACGTCTGGATAGGCATCTTCCCGCAGTGCGGGCAAGATGTATCCACGAAGGCTGCCTCAGCCTGCTGGAGACCCAAACACGTGAGACAGACATCGTGTCCATCCCCTTCCTCAATGAGCGCGTCGCACCCAAGAGAACAGTGGGACATGCCACGCTGGAGAAATTTACTCTTTTAGAAAAAAAGTGCTCAGGCACTTCTGGAACTGCCGAGACGCCCAGGGGAAATTCGCTGCAGGAAGGGACCGTCCGCTGCACCACGTCGTAGATTCCAGCAGGATACCAGCGAAGAACTGGGAGATCAGCGAAGATCTGGAAGATCAGCGAAGACCTGGAGCTGCTCATCAGATGCGTAGGCTCTGAAGAACAAAAGGTGAATGAATGAGCACGCCGGCTTCCCTCTTATACCCGGACATCCGGGGAGGAGCCCGGCATGCAAATTTCATTCGCCAATTTTCATTGGCCTTTTCTAAATACTCAGAAGATGATAGGTTCTCAAGACAAACCCCATTCTGTCGGTTCGACACAATGTCGAGAGACCGACAGAAAGGGAACTGGGCATTAACTTTATGTAGCCTACTTTTATTACTTATTACTCCATTGTTTTATTAGTTTTCAGAATTGTGTATCTGTTACACTGTGAAGCAGTGTTTCTGTAAAAGTGTTTATTTTAAAGGAAAACTTTGCTTCTGTTATGCAAATCTGATTGTCACCGTCACGTGATTTAAAATACAGTATAACTAGAATGACTCCAAAGGTAATATACAACTTGTCTACGGATTTTTTGTTGTGTGTTTTCTACTGTATATTGGGGTGGCTGATGGGGGGGCGCCAAAACTGATCTCGCATACCCCTCCGAAAATGTCTAGTTGCGCCCCTGATGACCATCACAACATTTCTGATGCTGTGTCACAAGATCATTACACTGGTTAGTCAGGTTACACCGGCCGTCTCATAGTGCAGTTACGTGAGTTTTTGGAGGAATTTATTTGGCAAATGCGTTTCCATCTCCCATTATTCGCATAAACCTTTTTCGCAAAAATGAAAAACCACCTCAAGCGAGCATAAAAACTTTTTTGCGAATTAAGCGTTTTTAATTAGAAATTTGGCGTTTCCATCACTTTTGTGAATTATTTTATATTGATATAATGTTGATCAGTAACTGCCTTAAATTACCAATATTTAGCCTTCATTATTAGATAATCCACAGTGCTTTTACACACATTGCAAAATGTTTAAAAAATATATATGATGATGTCATAATATATATGCTAAAGAAGTATACATTACACGCTTACATAATAACGCGAGGTGCTTGTTACACAAATAAAGTTTAACAAATGGACAAATTACTCTTGTAGTATAATCATTGACAAAGACAAAGCCCATTTAGTCTTTGAAAAAATGAAGATGGAAATACAGTATTTTAGAATTGCATTTAAGAATATTTTTAAGAACTTTCTGTAATTTATCTGAAGAAAGTTCTTATATTTTCTCTTAAGAACAGTTTTGTGAATCTGGCATGTTTGTGTTGAATTATGGAAGAATCTGATAGAACTGAATTAAAAGGTTGAGGTGTGGTAGTGTGTGCTTGAATATGCCAGTGAGTTACAGTATTCAGGGAAAGGTCTTAATATTGTTGTTGCTGGTCCAGAAAAGCATTGTTGCAATCATGTGGTGTAAATCCTGTATGATGGAGGATGTGTACAGGTGTTGATATTGTCCTTCAGGTTGTGATCATAGTTTGTAACTTGTCAATGTAATCCTGTAATCCTGAAACATAGAGGTGTTTCATACACACAGTACCCTAGGCTAATTTAAAACTTTATTGTGCGCATGTGTGTGTATGGGGGGGTCCATAAGACACTTGTGCCCAGGGACCTCTGAGTTCTTATTCCGGGCCTGAGTGCAAAGATGCCTCGTAAAGAGAGGAGAATCAAACAAAAAAAGAAGGAGCTGCTTGAGGCAGCAAAAGGCAGTGGATCCATTTCCAGCTGGTTTATGAAAAGCAGAACGGGTAAGAATAACACATGTAGCCTACCATTTGTTTACATTGCAAAGGTATTCAATTTTACCCAACAACTACAACAATAGTAATAGTAATAATAATTACTATATTGCAGTGTATCAGATGTTTTGTATCAATACAGTAAGCTGGATT
The DNA here is from genome assembly GCF_024868665.1 of Triplophysa rosa. NCBI lineage: Eukaryota > Metazoa > Chordata > Actinopteri > Cypriniformes > Nemacheilidae > Triplophysa > Triplophysa rosa. The sequence continues at coordinate 8,225,974 of NC_079890.1, forward strand.
TATTTTTGATTAGGTGCAAGAGTAGTAGTGAGGCTTAAAAATAGATTATTGCTGAAATAGTGAATTGTGCCTTGTTCCTAGGTGGACAGAGAGGGGAAAGTAGATCAGATGATGAGATGGAGACAGAGACTGTAGAGAAAGAGGGAAATGTTGAGACTCAAGCGACAGAAAAAACAATGCAAGGAACAGTAAGCCATGAGGCAGAGGCTGTAGAGAAAGAGGAAGTATTGAGCCACAAGCAATAGAAATACTGCAAGGAACAGTAAGCCATGAGGCAGAGGCTGTAGAGAAAGAGGGACGTGTTGAGGCACAGGGAACAGAAACAGTGCAGGATGAAGCAAGCCAGGAGAAGGAGACAGAAGCCAGAGAGGAGCTATTCTCAAACCTACTTGGACTTAAACACCCAACTGACCCTGCCCACGTCCTACAATTCAATATTAAGTACGATGAGGCCTTTATTCAAATGTGTGATAATACTGGACCCTGCCAACCAGTTAGGGCTGGGACGATATATCGAGTAATTTTTATGCTAAGTTTCTCAATGAATTACGGTTAAACGCCGCCACATCCGAAAGCCAGAGAGCGCTCTCGAGTAGGCGTATTCGGACGCAACATTAGTATACGCACGTCCGAATGTCACAAGAAATTCTCCACCACCCGGATATTTCTCGTCTACTGTTTTATGAATACTGACGGATCGGACATACTATTCTTTCACCTACTACTTTTTGCCTACTATACTGTATAACAAAGAAAGAATGCCATTTAGAACGCAGCCGTAGTGATTTTAGATCGAGCAGTACTTCCTACTGATCAAAGAGCCGTAGTTCACAGAAGAGCTGTGCATAAAACAGAATCGAAGCTTTTGCGATTTCAGAATCGACGCAGGTATAATTAGTGTGAATCGCGATATGTATCGTCACAGGCCTACAACCAGTCCTATCTTTTCCCAAGAATGTAGAGGGACTTTCATTTCAGAAGAAGTGGTATGAAAATAACCCATGGCTAGAATATTCTCCTAGCACTGATGCCATGTTTTGTTTCAGTTGCAGTGTTTTTATGAATGATGGACAATACAAGAGTCACACAAACTGAAAAACTGTAGGGTTAAATCGCTGGAGGAAGGCTTTAGAAAAAATTAAAGAGCACAGTGCCTCAGAAGCTCACATGTGTGGTATGGTGAGGTGGAACTCATTCAAGAAAAAATTCTGGAGGCAGCTTTTAAAGTAGGTGACCGTGAGTTGCAAGCTGCAAAAGACAAAGAGAGAGAGAGAAACCGAGAAGTGTTGTCTCGTTTGAATGCCATTACTCTTTTCCTGGCAAGACAGGGTATGTCTTTTAGGGGAGATATGAGACTTCACTAAGCCTAAATCAAGGTAATTTCTTAGAGTTAGTGCAGTTGTTCAGTAAGTATGACAGCGTAATTAAATTACACCTTGATGCCGTAAGAGAGAAGCAGGAAACACAAAAAAGACCTCTTGTCTCACTCCTCTCGAACAGAACCCAAAATGACTTAATCAAAGCTTTGGCCATATACAGTACTGTATGTAAAACGTGTCATCAAAAAAGAAATCGATGAGAGCAAAATCTTTTCTATACTTATGAATGAAACAACAGATGTGTCCCACACTGAACAGGTTTCCTTTGTTGTGAGATATGTACACAATATGAAAATAAAGGAAAGCTTTATTCAGCTGTGCAATGTGCGTTCAACAAGCGGAGATGCTCTTGAAAACCTTGTGATGGCTCTACTGGAAGAAAATGACCTAAAAATTGAAAACATCCGGGGTCAAGGTTATGATGGGGCTGCAATCACGAGTGGGTGCTATAAGGGACTGCAGTCCAGAATCCTAAGGCAAAATCCGAAAGCGTTGTATGTGCACTGTCAGGCACACTGCCTAAATCTGGTATTGGTAGAAAGTGCAAAGTCAAACATCTGTTTTGTAATTTTTTTCAATTTTGTTGAAAAACTTGACACTTTTATGGCCAATTCATCAAAACGGCACTCTGCATTTATTGAAATTCAGAAAAGGAAGCACCCCGGTCAACGTCCACTGGAGCTGCAGTTGCATCTGATGCATTGCAGCAGAAAGACATGGACCTGGCTGCTATGACGTTATTTTAATGACAAATGTCGTGAGCGCATTATTACAAGGTGAGAGCGCATTCTTGTAATACGAGCGCACGCCGATTTCCTTTGCTCATGCACAGAACTGGACGCGCGCTTTCAATTATACGCTGCTCTCTTATGAATTTTCTCTCCTCTCGCTCAGTGAGCGTGTGTTTGCTACTCTTGCTCTCGAGAGGTCCTCCTATGTGTTCCAGGCATTATATACGGAGACCGGGAGGGGACATGCTCGTTTCACTAAGTTTTGTTGTGGCCACTAGATATTACCTCGTGGGAACGTGATAATATGTTGTGGCCACGAGATGTTACCTCGTGGGAACGCGATATTATGTTGTGGCAACGAGATCAGCTTGTTGAGGTAACGACATCCTTATGTTGTGGCCACGCCATGTGAAGTCGTTCCCTCAAGATCCTATGGTGAGGGATCGACTTCCTTTCTCGTGGCCACGACTTTGTATGTTGAGGGAACGACATCCTTATCTTGTGGCCACGACTTAAATGCGTGCGCGTCTATTAGCGCTAACTATCAGAAATAGATAGGACTATAATAATATTTATTTTTAATTAAGATATAGCGCTGAACTAATTAAAAAACACACATTCGTTTCCTTTTAGTCGTTTCTATTTTTTCCTGTGATAAATTAATAGGTTTAATTGCGATATGGCTGGGCTGCACGATTAAGTCAAAAGCATATTTTTTACATTATTCCCCTTGATATTGTAATTGTAATTATTAATGATGATTCGTCTTTACATTTTATAATGATTTCAAGGCTCCAATTTCGGCGCGGGATTGCGCATAATTTAAATCGCCTTAATAATGCGAGAAGTTCCGGCACAAGTGTTGGCCTATTTGCTTAATCTCGGATCAAATAATGAAATAAACATACTGACGAGAACGAAATGAAATCAACATGTGAAACAGTCTGTCTTTATTCTAGAATTTAATTATACAATCTCCGTACCAGCCTTCTCTGTCTTTAGGTCAAACTGGCCCATATTGCTTATACTGCGCTTCTGGAGCACTCCATCTTGTCCGAAAAGCAAAGTATGAAGTTATAAGCCTATTTCATACAGAGATCTCGGAAAATGAACTATCGTAAATAGTTCACGCATAATGTGTCCCAGGATTTGTCTCGGGATGTCATATTATCACGCAAAATGTGTTGCAGGATCGTTCGATTTTGGTTCACACTGCCAGTGATTTTCTGGAATGTGTGCGTGCGTTCACACATATATCGTAAAGTTCCAGCAAATATATAACATGTAATGTACTGTGTTACGTGCATTTTTTTTGTGAATGGTTAGGGCTGTCATGGTGAATGAAATTTACTTGCGGTGGTTTAGGTGGCTCAATAGCCACTTTCCTTATATTTAGTTCCAAATATAGGCCCAAATAAGTTTTATTGTTGGGTTATTATTATGTTGTATATATTGTTGCTTTTTAAATGTTAAATAAAGTACTTTATATTTATATATTTATTGGTAATTGCAGAACAACTAAGAGCAATCATTACTCCTAATGATTAAGCCCAGCCAGTTTATATACAGTACTATGGTGTCATGTTAACGTGTAATTATTGTAAAATAGTATATTGTAAATTGCTGAGTTTCATTCTTATAAAATCTTTTAATATATAAATCTTTTAATGAGTGGATTCTTGCGTGTGGGTAGGTGGGTGGATGGGGGGCACCTCTGGGGCTGTTGCCCAGGCCCACCATGAGGTCTTAATACGCCTCTGGATCCACCACGTTCTCAGGTAACAATTTTCATATATTTGATTCAACATTATTGATCAAATGTATATTAGAAATGAACAGTAAGGGAGCATTTGGTATATTTTATAGAAGTTCAGTTTTATGCCCCGAACTTCTGGAACACTGAATGCAGAACACTTACAGTGTCTGTCTGCAAATGCATTAAATGCATAACCACATAGGTATAGAATATTATCTGATTTTCCAAATGCATTCCAAATCTGTTACTATAAAATAAAATGCTAAAATAATCTAAAATCGTCACCATGATGAGTGTGAAGCTGACGTCATGCCCTATGTTGCATGTTGCGCTGCCATCTTGGGAGGATCCTACTCCACTGCTTTTATTGTTTTGATATGTACCGTTACTTGTAGTAAATATTATTTTAGAATAAAGCTAACTTAAGACACCAATCTAAATTGTTCAGTAATCAATTTAGTACTATTTTGGCAATACTATGTTTAGTGTACGACATGCATGAGGACCACATGAACTTGAGGGTGTTGGCCTGTTTTGTCTGAATAACATGGTAGTTAAACTGACTAGGATGTTTATATGTAGCCTACAAAGCATCCTAATGCCCCGTTCATTTCTAATATACATTTGATTAATAATGTTGCATCAAATATATTAATATTGTTACCTGAGAACGTGGTGGATCCATCTTGCTTTGTTGAATACGTCGAGTCACTTTCAACCAATAAGATGCCATGTAAGAGGTCGCGTTTTCATTGGCCCGCCGTGGAAGCCTATCCCTGATTGGTTGACTACTTCTGACAGCCTATAATGCCTGGAACACACAGGAGGACCTCTCGAGAGCAAGAGTACCAAAGGATTCGTGGACGCACGGCACGCATTTTGAGTGCACACGCGCTCACTGAGCGAGAGGAGAGAAAATTCATAAGAGAGCAGCGTATAATTGAAAGCGCGCGTCCAGTTTTGTGCATGACAGAGTTGGGTTCGAGTCCACCTTTGTCGAGTCCGAGTCGAGACCAAGTCCGTAACCTATTGAGTCCGAGTTCGAGTCCAAAAGGTGCCGAGTTGGACTCAAGTCCGAGTCCTTAATGTTCGAGTCCGGTCGAGTCCGGTCGCTGAATTATACTGGAAAAAATATTGAAAATACAACCGACCTTTTCATTATTATTGAATTTAATCTCAAAACTTAGCCATTAAATTAATATTTGAACTTTTAAAAACCAATTATGGTTTCATGTGTAATAAAACTTGTTTTAAAGCAAAAAAAATCATATAGAGGTATATGCAAAACTTTTATTAAATTACAAGTTTATAAAAATACAAATTAACCTGTCTCATTATTCTATCTCTATTGTGTCTTCCAGTTCAACAACTGACACTTCAATTATTTGATGCCCCTGTCCCACATTTACAGAGGATGTAGAAAACAGAAAATAATTAGTAGTCATAACAACAAGCTTAATGCTTCATTACTTTTACTTATCTGTCTATCAATGACAAGAAACATTTTTCAGAACAGTGCTCTGTTATGGTAACTTTTTAACATGAACTGCAATGAACACTGAAAATACAATGCACTATTACACAGACAGCAGCTCTCCACAAGAGTTTCTCTCACACACGCTGCACAAGCCTCAAAGCTGCTGCTGAAATCCACCCGCAATTAGCGGGCATTAATGTCAAGCACTGCATGCCGAGATATGTATATTAGCCTACAGTATATTCTGTTGACATATTGTCATATCGCCCAGCATTAGTAAGCTAATGTTATTGGGATTATGTTGGTATTTAAAGGTTGCAATAATCAACATACCTTTCTTTATGCTTTCTTTCAACATGTCGAAAGAAGTTTTTGTTTTGCAAAATTTGCAGTCCGCCGAGTGCCTCTTTTTACTGAATGCCTTGCAAATAAATTCCTTCTGATTTTCATAAGCAAAACAAATTATTGCTGACTTCGATGACATGGTCTGCTGCTGTGTGCAGATATGAGGCGCTAAATTCGGGGATTTAGTTTTGCGCAAGTCTAACGTTACTGCTACCTGCTGGTGTGGTGCCGAGAAGGCAAATAACATTGTCTAGTGACAAGTCCGTGACAAGTCCGAGTGCAAATTCATCCGAGTACGTGACAAGTCCGAGTTCATTCATAATTGTACTCGAGTCCGGACTCGAGTCCGAGTACCCCAACTCTAGTGCATGAGCAAAGGAAATCGGCATGCGAGCGGAGAGATTCGCGTGCTCGTGTTACAAGAATGCGCTCTCGCCTTGTAATAATGCGCTCGCGACATTTGTCATTAAAATAACGCCATAGGCTGCAGCATACAGCATTGTTGACGGTGTTTTAAGGAGGCTGGCTTACAGCAGAACAGAAGAAGAGTTTGAGAACATCTATAAACAGGCTACAGAGAATGCTGCATCAGTGGGCCTGGATCCTCCATCTGAGGCGCCTGGACAAGCTAGGAAGAGGAAAGTGCCAGAGAAGTTCAAGTTTGCTGCCACATCAGCTACAACTGACCATGCTTTTCCAACTTTGCAGGACTACTGCCGTGTTAAAGTGTATAATGTTTTTGTGGACACAATGACACAAGAACTTCAGAGACGCTTTAAAGGAGGAGATAATTCGACATGGAAAATCTTGCATGCCTTTCATTGCCTGGTAGTCCCGGAGAACTGGAAAACAGCAAGCATTGCAACAGCAGCACTCCAAGCTGTGAAGAAACTGCCAGTTTCTTATAACATTGAAGAGGAAGACAAATTGCAGACAGAACTGAAGGTCTTCCATACTTCATACTCGTGCCCACCACCAGTTAATGTGTCATCTATTCTTTCAGTGATCAAGGAAAACAATGCACATCTAGTTTTTCCCAACATGACTGAGCTGCTAAAGACATATGGCACACTTCCAGTGTCAACAGCAAGTGTGGAAAGCTCCTTCTCAAAACTGAAGCTGGTAAAAACCAAACTTCGCACTCTTTGCAAGGAGGAAAGATTGTCTGAGCTTCTTCTGTTGGCCATTGAGAAGGGTATTCCTATAAATGTCAGTGATGTCACAGACATTTTTAGGGACATGGCCAACAGGAAATTGCTGTTATAAAACACAACAGCTCCTCCACTTATTAGTAAGATTAATGCTCCTCGTTTAGATTTAGGACACATTTAGACACATCTTTATTTAGATTTTCTGTTAGAAATGTAATCAATCAAAATTCAACTATATCAAAGAGTCACAATGCAATATAATCTTGATCACAATATTTAGACACAAGGAAGCAAAACACACACATATCTCTGTCTATATAGATTTTTCTGTCCCACTCTTAATGTTTCATTCCCAGATTTAAAAACTTTTTTGAATTTGGTATCTTCTTTACCTTGCAGCTCTTGGTGTGCAGCAATCACCCTTGCCATCAACTGCAGCACTACAGTAGGTCAGTCAAAGTGAGCCCCAGTTCCACACTTTTCAGCAATCTGTACATCTCGTCATGGTCACATAACAATTGTTTAATCAGCTAATATATGTCCCGTTTTTTTTATTTCTATTGTCACAGATGACCTCCAGCAGTATCAGCAGCAACATCCCCTGCAAACCCCTCAAAATCAGCTGCTCCCTGTAAGTTAGGTCAGCCCACAGTGTTTTAAAGCCTGTTGCCTACAATCTTACAAAACAATATGTCAGGGGCCACGTTTATTTTTTAATAGTAACCATGTCCTACACAGCTGTTCTTTATTATTTTGTATAACAGAGAGAAAAAACCTTAAGGTTTGAACAACTTAATACACGTCAATTTCTAATCTCAGAGTTATTAAAAGGTCCAAAGAAAATATTTTTTACCTTTTAAACATTAAAGTGGTCTTTTCTGTTATTTTTCTTTTTCAAAACTGCATGACAGCATTGGCTGGTATATCAAAACATAAGCCTCTGTATTGATACGTATATCAGCAAGGAATTTGTCACAATAAACAGTATTGCTGTATTGATGTTTTGAGCACAGCCCTGTTTAACGCCTTGTTCCATGTGCCTCTTTTTTACTTTGAGCACCTGCCCCCTTAAAGGTCTCTGCACGGCCCTGGTGATGGTTATATATGGTAAGTAACGTTGGGCAATCGGTTTACTCACTGTTTGGATTTCTATAATTTTAGGCAGCTTGCTTCTTAGATTTGCTAATATTTTTATTATTTTTAGAAACATGCATCGCAAAAATACACTCTCCATTCGCAATGGATCACTGTAATGTGTAAATATATGTGTAATGGATATATTTACATCTATTTATTTCCTTTATATGTAAATAAGTTTACATGCACATCTATGTGAATATATTATTTTGCAATGTCCATAAATTAATCTTTAATATTTGTTAACATATTAGTTTCCTGGTATATTTAAATCTGTTTTAAACATATATTCAATTAATGCTCCTTTAGTATATTTCACATATAAAGAAACATTATATACACATTTATTTCGACTTTATTGAAAACACTCCTAACATTTCATTTTACATACATTTATAATCTGACACTCCCTCAATAAATCAAGCACTCGGATAATAAAAAAATTGCATCTTCAGGATTATAAAATGCAAAAACAATTAAGTACAGAGTGTATAACATTTAATGCACATTGACTTTACATAAAGAACATTAATCAAGCCAACAACAAATAATAGACTTTGGGACATATTCACAAAACATTTTATCGTAGTGTAACACTTCTCAGACGTGAAATAATGATTTTCCGGGAAGGTCACACATTTAAGAAGAATTTATTCTGAAAAATAATAATAACAGTTTCAATAGCGGCACTCGCTATCACGGAACTCTTATTCACACAGAAATTCACGTGAGTTCCGTTTTACAATATAAATCTACAAAGAACCGCACTATATGTTAAAAGAGTGTTCATTCACACGTTTATAAAGATCTTTATAACCCGGTGTTAAATGTCTGGTTCCTTACGAACACTAAATTTCTTTCTGTGTTTTGGATCACGAGTAAAATCATATCAGAAATAGGTTGGGTGTTGTGAGAGAATTCTTCTGCAGATCTGGGAGCACAAAGAGAGGCATCAAGCTTTTTTACTCATTTATTCTATAAACTACAAGTCTTTATATACGGTGCCAAAAGACATCTGGCAGGTTTCATATGTCCAGGGGTTCACAGAATGACCAAACAAGGTATAGCAGTTCGGACAAAGAATGTCTAGCTTAGAAGGAATCCCCCTTCCATGAATAGCCAGAAGGCATCCCTTCCACCTACCCTATAGCCAGTAATGTAAAGCGAGCTTAACACTTCACAATTCTTGATTTTGTGGGCTTGTATTTATTTATGCGGAAATTAAATCTAACACCCGGCATGAAATCAATCGTATGAGCAAGATGACTTTAGCATGTAGCAACACGCGTGCGAACACATAAATCAACGTAAAACACACTTAATACAGCAGATACTGGTATTAAAGACTCCTCAAGACTTATATGCAACATAAACACAGTTCTCGTGAACATTAGTGCGTTCGTATCCTACAATATACACCAGCTTACCTGAAAAATAATAACAGTTTCAATAGCGGCACTCGCTATCACGGAACTCTTATTCACACAGAAATTCACGTGAGTTCCGTTTTCCAAATCCCGCGCCACTCTACCGCCATCTACTGGTGTATCCTGAGACTACATTCTTTTTAAAGCTCCCGCTGCATCACCCGTACGTTTTCAAACCTTACCCAAAGCACATAACAGAAATGCAATACATAAATAATCATTGCGCTACACTCTCCCCTACTAAATTAAAATGTTTACAACCATTTTGATGTTAACATTGCTGTTTAATTACTTAACCCTTTATGTGAAAGAAATCAATAACTCAACATTTCTCAGTTATCAAAGTTCACTCTCTACAATAGGTTATGGAAATCCTAGTTTGCATTGTACCTGGTCACACAAATCTTGACACTTCTTCAGTAAACATTTGTCACACTGGTAACACTCTTTTGTAATAGACTCAATTTCGGCCAACAATTCTCTCGTCTACTACCATCTCGGTTATCCACATTACATAATCAATACAAACAATTCTGTTTTCACTTCTTTCATAGACAAAGCTACATGTACTAAATGTCATACCCGTTTTCACTTAAGTTCTTGTCGATGATCTTTAATTAATGGAATTACAATGAATTACCTACAGCATTGTCCATGGCTGCCACAGTCCCTGGGCTACAGGGGCCTGTTTCAATAAGGAGGTTCAACCAACACCGAGTTAAAATGTGAACTCTGAGTTGATTTACTCAGAAAATCGCAACTCTGAGTTTTCGGTTTCAGAACAGGTGATTTCAATTAGTTCAATCCACTCTGAGTAAGTTCACTCTAGGTTACGCGCGTGCACCATTGATTTAAAAAGCCATCATCAATTGAGCGAAGATAGCACGATTCACCATGGCAACAGCACCAAAAAAAGCAACATGGCGGCAGAAAGCACATGAGAGTGAGGCACACTTTCCGCTCGATTTACTGATGTCCTGAAAATGACTTAAGTTTAAATTAATAAATTGATACCAATAAACAAATAAATTAATCATTAAATGAATGAAACAACAGAAATAATAAAAAAATCGTATGTTCTCACTCGCCATGAGTGCTCTAGTTACGCAAGTAAGACGGTCATGGTGTATAGGACACCTGTAGGGCGTCAGACTCTCGTGCAAAGTTAGACTGATCGCCGGTTCGAATCCTGCTCTGAACAGATTTCACTTGGAAAGGCTGCATGTCAAATTTACTTGTTTATTACCTTTATCGCTTAATTTCTGCATGTATGTCTGTATTTATTCATTTCTTTATTCATGCACTTTATTTATGTGTAAGGATGGATGAGATATATTTTGATACATCTAATTCACTGTAAAGAAAAACGGTACAGTTTTAATAAAAATGCACAGGGAAATGACAAAATTCCACTCGGTGCTCTCCTGAAATCAAAGTACATTCCAATGAATTAATGCAGCCTCTTCATGAATCCTCTATAAAAGCACATATGACATACAGTATAAGTCACTGAGATGGTCTCTGTGCAATCAAAATGTGTGCCATGAATGACTGTATTAATGAATGAATGGATGAGTTACACCACTTGCGCTTTAAAAGGGGGAGGAGATCGAAATAAACTCTGGGTTTACCAAAGAAAACCTGCTCCCGACCAGGTTAGGTTCACAGAGTAAGTTACTATGGTTACTGACTCTGAGTATAAGATACCTCTCCTTTAGAAACGGGCTTGAGTTACCCCGCTTTCTCAGGTTTGACATACCTCACATTCTGAAACGGAAAACCCAGAGTTTCCCTCATTTCAGGGTTAATATACTCAGAGTTTTCACTAAACCTCCTTTCTGAAACGGGCCCCAGGAGTATTATTCACATTCAGTTTATCCACCCCAAGTTCCACCACAGATGGCTGACCCAAAGATCCATACGTCAGGATTTTTGGACGGTGCCGCTCTCTCCTTGGATAAGTATTCAGGTATAGTGTGTCCATTTCATCATTTTCTGATTCGTGATCAACTGAAAACTCTGACTGGTACTCAGGTATTACAGGATCCACCACCCTTTCCTCCTCTGGTAAAGCCTTAGCTGTCTCCTCAATTTCTTGCCTATTTCTTTGCCCTTTTCGCTCCTCTACCAGTGTAAAGGGCTTTGCTTCCGGGTTGAGATCAGCAGGCATTCCGAATTGATCAGTGCAAGTAGGAAACTGGATCACCAAATCCCCATCTTGGAAATGCTCACTACCAGACATTTCACTTTGTATCCCTTTCACAGTTTCTCTGTCTTTTCTTGGTTTTGTTTCTCTAACTGTCTTTTGTTTCAGGTTTGTCTCAGAGCTCTCCAATGGCAAGCTATCACAAGGGAGGAGGAGATTTCGATGTAGTATTCGCATTTTCCCTCCTCCCTCAGGCCTCACTTCAAAAACAGGGCTCTCATTGCTCTTTCTTCTGACAACCACATAAACTCTATTCTACCAGTAGGATCGGAGTTTACCGGGTCCTCCCCTTTCTGAAAGGTTTTGTACAAGCACTCGTCCACCCGGGTGCAGATCCGCTCCATGGATCTTTTTGTCATATCCCTTCTTACTCCTAGAGGCATCTTTGTCGGCTGTTTTGGAGGCAGCTTCATAAGCTTGACGCATTCTAGTTTTCCAGTGCTCCACATACTCTGCATAACTTTCTTCCCCTTCGGTTGGCTGCAGGTTGAAAAACAGATCAATCTGCAGTCGAGGAGAATGGCCAAAAAACAGGAAAAAAGGAGAGAAACCTGTTACCTCACTGCGGGTACAATTATATGCATGAATCATTTTCTCAAGTGACCTTTTCCAATCTGCCTTTTCTGTATCCGTGAGTGTACGCAACATAGACAGTAGTGTCCTGTTGAAGCGTTCTACCTGTCCATTTCCTTGTGGGTGGTAGCAGGTAGTATGGGATGCTTGAACCTGACAACTCATCTGCAACTGGTGCATTAATTGATTTTCAAACTCTTTCCCCATGTCATGGTGAATCTTTTCTGGAAAACCGAACCGTAGAGCAAAATCATTTTGTCCACAAGATTTTGTCCACCACCGTCTTGGCTGACTTGTTTTTTGTGGCATACACTTGTGCAAAACGGGTGTAATGATCATAATTACCAGGATGTACTCATACCCTTGTTTGCATGTCTCCAGATGTAAAAAGTCTATCGATACCAACTCGAAAGGACATGTCGTTACAATGGGGACAAGAGGAGCTCTGGTAACTTTATGTGTTTTTTTCCGCATTAAAGACTCACATTCATTAGCGATGACATTTTCTGTTTCGCTCTGCATACGAGCCCAATAGAACCGGTCACGAATCAAATTCACTGTCCTCTCTACTCCCAGGTGGCCCATCTCTTTATGTAGTTCCTTAAACACAGTCTGATGATACTCTGTTGGCAAGACTAACTGATCTCTTTCACCCGCTCTTCTGTACAATATGCCATTATCATTAATGTGCACTTTGCGCCACTGTCTTAACAGTATTCTCACATCCATTGGTTCTCTTTCAAGTGTTTGTCTACATGGCCTCTGGTTATTGACTTTGTACTGTAAAACTCTTCCTATTACAGGGTCATTTTCCTGGCTTTCCAGAATCTGGTCCGAGGTGAGAGGTTTTCCTGGCGAGGACACCATGGCATCGCTAACAATCTGTAAAGCTTGCATTGGAGTTGTATGGACCCAGACGAATGGGGTGTTCTTTCCCACCAACACTCCTTGAATAGAAGCACTGATGACCTCTTGACTCACCCCTCCCGTGCACTGCTCCATGAAACTGTTGATGTCCACTGGCATCCGAGAAAGGCCATCTGCATCTGCATTGCTCTTTCCCGGGCGATACTTTATGGAGAAATTGAAATCTGCCAGCTGCGCGACCCATCTGTGGCCTTTGGAGTTGAGCTTAGCTGTGGAGAGAACATATGTCAATGGGTTATTATCAGTGTATACTGTAAAGTGTGGAGCATGGTACAGGTAATCTCGAAATCGTTCAGATATTGCCCATTTTAATGCTAAAAATTCTAACTTCCCTGAGTGAAGATGGTAATTCTTCTCAGGTGTAGTCAGAGTTCTAGAAGCATAGCCAATCAGCACCAATTCTCTGTTCTGTCTCTGGTACAACACTGCACCGAGGCTGTCTTGCGATGCATCACAGTGCAGAATGATCGGTTGTGTAAGGTCTGGGTATCCCAATATGGGTGGGGTGATGACCTCATCAATGAGAAAGTTCAGTGTCCCTTGATGGCTTTGAGTCCACTGTATCGGTGTGTTTGATGGTAGACCACCCTTGCCTTTTCTGCTTATACATTTTCCTCTTACTCTTTTCTCCACAGGTCCCGTTTCCTCAGGGGGTGATGACAATAGCTGGTACACAGGTTTTGCCAGTCTGGAAAAATCAGGTATGTACGCACGGTAATATGAGATGAACCCAAGCAGTTTCCTCAAATCACCAACAGTCGTAGGGGCTCTTTCTTTTAGGGACTGTACAGCCGCCACATCAGCAGGATCCATGGTGTATCCTTTGCCTGACACCAAACGTCCCAGGAATCTCACCTTCCTCTTGAATACCTCGCATTTCCGGGGGCTAAGCTTCACACCATACTGCTGATACCTCTGCAACACAGCTCGGAGATGACTGACATGGTCTTCAAAATGAGGGCTATGCACCAGATTATCGTCAAGGTAGGGTTGACACACAGAATCTCTAAGACCTGCCAGACACTCTTCCATACTTCGTTGAAATT
>NC_079890.1:8244386-8255417 GCF_024868665.1 Triplophysa rosa
AAAAAAAAAAAAAACCTCTCGCTTTCTCACAACAGGTAGTGGTCTAGATTTTGTTAAAACTAGTAACTTTGTATTGGCACCTATTGCATTATTGCTCCTGTATGACATATCGCTTATTGCTCCTTATACTTTGTAAGTCGCTTTGGATAAAAGCGTCTGCTAAATGACTAAATGTAAATGTATATGCTCTGTGTACAGGTGTAGTGTCATGGAGTGTGATGTGCAGGTTCAACGAAGGAATACACCCGACGTCGTCCTCATTGTATGCAAAAGCCTGGCACTCGTCTCTTAGTAACTGTCTAACCGTTTCTCTTTGTGCATCATTCAGGTGATCCAGTGGGACTGGGCATCCCATTGATGAGGTTTGTGTGTTTTTGCATCCGTTTTAGTCACACTTTCCTCTTCTTTTGGTTTGTCACCCTTTTTATTACTGTGTGTGAGATCATCCCTGTTTGGCTGGTCTGTGGCCACAGATACAGCAGACTTGATGACTTGAAGATTTCCCAGAATTAGTCGACGGTCTAAGGTGACAGCAATGTTGTTGGTATTGGCGATGGGCACCGGTATTACCGATTGTCTGTCAGCCGGAACTATGACTACTCCTTCCTCGATGACTACACCCTCTGGCAGTACAGATTCGTTATTAGGAACCAATAGTAGGCTTTGGTCCCTAAACGGGGATCCTGTACTGACTTTAACCAATGCAGTAGTGACGTGTTTGGCTGCCAATTGAATCTGTCTCTTTCCTGTGTGCACTACGCCTACTTCTGTTTTAGAATCTGGGCACTGTATCAAATTAAGTACCATCTTAGCAGTCTTAAATGTCACTGAGAAAGCTTTACTTACATTATCGATGTTGTCTCTTTCTGTCCTGTGGTCTCTACTTTGACTAAGAACCGCTTCGATTACGTTGAATCCGATTATTGGCTGTTCGGCTACCTGTGGGTCAGTAGATACTAGGATGGGTACAAGTAATGGAGTCGAATCTAAGTCTCTGTCTAAGCTAAACTCGGCTTCAACCCACCCCGAGAATGGTATTTGCATTTGGTTGACAGCCAGCCCAACCAGTGTACCCGACTCAATGAGTTCATGAAAAGGTCTCACAGCCCGATGAGGTATGTTCGATTTTCTCCATTCCTCATTGATGACGCTTGCCTGTGCACCCATGTCCCAAACTTCCACAGGAACTCCTTCCAGCAGACATTGAATCAGGCATTTTCTGCCAATTAGGTTTATAAGTTTTGCATTGTGATGAAGAGGAATATTGTCAAGGGTTCTTTTGGGGTCATTAGGTGTCACAGTCTGCTCTGAGAACTCCAGCGGGGACTCCAACTCATGGGCTACTGGTGATCCCATCACAGCAGCCCTCTCTCGTTTCCCTGTTTTTCCCTGGGTCGTCGGCAACCTCTAGACAGGTGTCCCTCCTGTCCACAACGAAAACAATGTCTGCATTGCTCACCTACTTGGGCTTCCTGACAGGCTCTGCATCCACGTGGTCTGTTTGTGTTCACAGAGGCTGCTCGTTCTGTCCTATAACGCATCTTAGCTGTCTCCATTGTGTCATTAACCATCTTTTTCATTTCTAGGACCTCGGCTCTGAGCTGCTCAATCAACTGACTGGTTTTCGAGTCTGCCTCCTCCTGTCGGCCTTGATTTTTATTGCTAGTGGTGACGGAGTCAGCTTTAACCGCAGAAGTTCTGACATCTCTTTTCGGCTCTGTACAGCTTTGTGAAAGTAGCTGGGGCTCAAATGGACATACACTGGTTTGGATCTCACTTAGCCGACCGGTTTGCTGAGTACAGTCCTTTTTAACTTCTGCTGACGCTCCTGTTCTAGATTTGCAGCTTCATTGACTCGCTCTATTAACTCTTCATCTGTGACTTTAGGGTCGCTCAAGTAAGGTTTAAGCTGTAACTTCACTGCATCACTTTGTAGACCAGTTTCAATAGAGCGGAGAAACTTCCGTTTAATTAACTCTGGGCTGAAATGTTCATTCTCATCCTCCTCACTTAGTTTCCAAAGTAACTTCTCTCTAAGCTCGATTCCTCGAAATAGGAAGTTTTGGGCTGATTCTTTTGGATCTTGAGAAATGTTCATTAGCTTTTGTAGTATGTCAGAAGGAGGATCAACCTTGAAGTGGCCTCTTAGGATTATTTTTAAGGCAGGGAGGGTGAGGTCTCTTTTTATTTTGAGCATGTCTCTCAGGTGAAGGCCTGGGCTTACTGCACGAGTCACCGCTTCAATGATCTCAATCTCGGTATGACCTTTTCGCAGTCCTGACTCCATCTGATTCATGAGGCTGGTGTACGACAGTTTCTCTCTCTGCCCTACTTCCCCTATTTGCCCAGAAATCCGAAACTCCCTTCTGAGAGTCACTTCAGGTAGAACTGGTGGTGACACAGTGTTAACTCTCGTCTCCTCCACATTCACTCTGGTCTTTAGCCTTTGCTCCATGGCAACAATTTTCTCTTCAAGTGATTGTCGTGCTTGGGCTTGTTCTAACTGTAATCTGGAGTATTTCTCTTTCAACGTGTCCAATTCATTTGGCTCCTTTGATGTGTTTTCCACTACTTTATCGGTTGGCTGTTTCATGGAGTCCATCAAAGACTACACATTCTCCAAACACTGCACAAATATCTTTTGGTCTTTCGTCTCTTCGATGTCTTCCAGTGTTTTCTCCACCAGTCTGATTAGAGCACGCTGTGTTTTATTCTCAAACCCTCCGACCAGTTCATCACATTTCAGATATATGCAAACAGGAATGAGGTCAGGGTTGCTCAACATCAAAAGAGCTTGTCTGATTTTAATGCGTAACTCCTCCATGTTTGATATTTCCACTGTTTCACTATGTTTATGGAGTTTCTAGGTTCGTCTCTGGAGCTCACGAGTGGGAATTTGCAGCTCCTGGCTGGCTCGCCAAAATATGTAACACTTCTCAGATGTGAAAGAATGATTTTTCGGGAAGGTCACACATTTAAGAAGAATTTATTCTGAAAAATAATAACAGTTCCAATAGCGACACTCGCTATCACGGAACTCTTATTCACACAGAAATTCACGTGAGTTCCGTTTTACAATATAAATCTACAAAGAATCACACTATAAACGTGTGAATGAACACTCTTTTAACATATAAAGATCTTTATAACCCGGCATGAAATCGTATGAGCAAGATGACGTAGCAACACACGTGCGAACACATAAATCAACGTAAAACACACTTAATACAACAGATACTGGTATTAAAGACTCCTCAAGACTTATATGCAACATAAACACAGTTCTCGTGAACATTAGTGCATTCGTATCCTACAATATACACCACCTTACCTGAAAAATAATAATAACAGTTTCAATAGCGGCACTCGCTATCAATTTCAATTTTTCAATTTTCAAGTACTTTATTGGCATGATTGCTTGTTCTTACAATATTGCCAAAGCATTGAACATATAACAAAAGACATACATTAAGTACAAACATCAGATTAAAATTAAACTAAGGTGCTGAGTAAGGCATAAATATAGAATGAAATATAAAATAGAGTATATGTAAGTAAACAAATGAAATATGGAAAAAAATCTTAATATCAAAAGTAGATTTCAGGCAGAAACATGAGAATGTAATAAAGTCAAGATTGTAGATGTGCATTGATTGTAGCAGATGAAGGCAGTAGTTTGTTTCTGAGGGTGTGCAGCTGATAGATGAATGAAGCAGCAGCTGATGTGTGTCTCTTCTCCACCAGTAACATCTGCATTCGCTCTGTTTCTGAATACCTGTCAAACTCTGGCATCAGCTTTGACATTTTGTGAAAGTGTTTCTCTCTCACATCTTTAAATTGATCACAATGAAGGAGAAAGTGTGTCTCAGTCTCCACCTCACCAGTGTCACAGTGTGCACAGACTCGTTCTTCCTTTGGAAGCCATGTTTGTCTGTGTCTGCCTCTCTCTACGGCTAGACTGTGATCACTGAGTCTGTATTTGGTCAGGATCCGTCTCTGTTTCACATCTCCAACAGTGTACAGATAATCTGCCAGATTGTATTTTCTGTTTAGGGTCCAATAGCATTCTAGTTTACTTTGGTTTTTACTTTCCTTTTCCCAATGGTCTGAATATGACTTTTTACTTTCTTTGATCATTTGGTTTATTCTGATTTGGTTCTGTTCGGTTGTGCCGGTGTGAAGTGTCCAGAATTTGAGAGAACGTTTTTGGATGTGTATTATCAGGGGGTATCTGCCTAATTCAGCCCTGCATGCATTATTTGGTGTTCGTCTCTGAACTCTTAAAATGTTTTTACAGAATTCAGCATGCAGAGATTCTATGGGGTGTTTATCCCATTTGGAGTAATCTGTCAGACACTGTGGACCCCAAACCTCGCAGCCATATAGAGCTATAGGCATAATCACACTATCAAAGATTTGACACCAGACTGGAACTGGAATATCTGTTTGGGTGAATCTGCCTTTGATGGCGTAAAACGCACGTCTAGCTTTCTCTTTCAGTGCATTCACTGCCAGACCAAAACCTCCTGACGCGCTGATTTTTAGGCCGAGATAATCGTAGTGTAAAGTGTGTTCTATTGTAGTGTTTCCCAGAGTGAATGTGTATCTGTTATCCTGTAATCTGGCATTCGGCGGTGTCTGACAGCAGCACCAGATCATCAGCATACAGAAGACATTTCACCTCGGAGTTGTTTAACGTGAGACCGGCTGTTGCAGATTGTTCCAGTAACACGGCTAACTCATTGATATATAAGTTAAACAGAGTTGGACTCAAGTTGCATCCCTGTCTTACTCCGTGCCCCTGAGAGAAAAATTATGTTCTTTTATCGCCAATTTTAACTCCGCATTTGTTTTCTGTGTACATAGATTTAATGATGTCATAAGCTTTTCCACCTATGCCTGATTGTAGAATTTTATAATATAGTCCGTCATGCCATATTGAATCAAATGCTTTTTTTAAATCAACAAAACATGCATATATTTTTCCTTTGTTTTTATGATGGACGTGCTCATTGACTAATGCCTGTAGTGTGTAGATGTGGTCGGTGGTGCGGTGGTTTGGTAGAAATCCGATCTGACTTTTACTGAAGACATTGTGTTTGGTAAGGAAAGCTTGAATTCGAGTATTCAGGATACTACAGAAGGTCTTCCCCAGGTTACTGTTCACACAAATGCCTCGGTAGTTATTGGGGTCAAATTTATCTCCGCTTTTGTACAGTGGCTGTATTAAGCCTGTATTCCAGTATTCAGGAAAGTGTCCAGATTGTAATATCAGATGAAATAGTTTTAGGAGAGCTTCCTGCATCACTGTAGGGCTGTGCTTTAACATTTCTGTTCTGATGTTGTCTAAACCGCATGCCTTCCTAGGTTTTAGTTTGTTTAGTGCTTCATTTAATTCTTTCAGAATAATCGGAGTCTAGAGGATTTTGGTTGTTTTTGATTGTCGATTCTAACCGGTTTAGTTTGTTTTGTAGGGTTTTCTGATCAGGTGTAAGACTATCTGAGGAGATTTCTCTGAACAGGTTTTTAAAGTAGTCTTTCCATAGTTCTCTGTCAGGGCTGGACTGAAAACACACGGATTCAATAGCGGGTTAACAAAGTAATTTATTGGTCCAAAACACACAAAGTTTGTAAGAGGTAGGATCCTTCCAGAGCCCTGGAGGGTAGCGGCTGACTGCGAGGCCTACCGGGGAAACCCCGGTGTACGGCAGAGTCAGCCGAAGTGGTGGAGAAGGTGTCCCTAGAGTCACGCGGTAGGCAGGATCAGAGGTTGGAGAGTTCCTGGGTAGATGGGGGAGGAAACGACTGGCAGGAAGATGTTCCAGCAGTAGCCGAGGCGTGGATGGCGCTGGAGAACCAGGAAAACAATCCCCGCAAAACTAACCCAAAAAGGGGTAAGGGAAAAAACTAGGCAACCGAGTGTCGCCTGGGCAGCAAAAAAAATAAAGAAACACAGAGCTACTCTGACTGGAAATGGTGATCTCTTCGGGGAGAAAATCCAAAACAATAATCCACACAGAGTACGACCTTCCACACGACTAGACAAGGCAGGGCAAAAATAAACAGGATCAAGATAGAACTTACTTTTAGCAAGACACGATTCAGAAACTAGAGATGGGTACTGGGTGACTAACGTCAACGATCACACAAGGAACAGTGAAAAGTGGCAGTGGCTTTAAAGAGGTGAGGTTGATAGACGCCAGGTGATAACACTGAGGCTAATGAGGAGGAGATCAGTAGCGGCTGATGAGGAACACTTAGACCCGGACAGTGAACACCTGAGGATGTCAGACAGCCTCCACGTGCTAGGACATTCACCCATACACACATGACAAGATACACAACATAACACGTGCTAACCCCAAAACCCAACATTACCCCCCCTCCCGGAGCGCCCCCAGGCGTTCTAGGAGGAGGCTCACCTCGTCTCCGATGGAGATCCACAATCAACGAGCGGTCCAAGATGTCCCGGGATGGTACCAAACTCCTCTCCTCTGCGCCATAGCCCTCCCAGTCCACTAGATACTGCACCCCTCTACCACGACGACGCACGTCAAGTAGTCTCCGAACTGAATATGCAGGAGCGCCCGATGGAGATCCACAATCAACGAGCGGTCCAAGATGTCCCGGGATGGTACCCAACTCCTCTCCTCTGCGCCATAGCCCTCCCAGTCCACTAGATACTGCACCCCCCTACCACGGCGACGCACGTCCAGTAGTCTCCGAACTGAATAAGCAGGAGCGCCGTCCACGAGACGTGGTGGTGGGGGGGGTGGTCGGCTACAGGCAGGATTAAGAGGGGAAGAAAACACAGGTTTAACCCGGGAGACATGGAAAACAGGGTGAACCCGACCGAGGGAGGGAGGAAGTCTGAGCCTGACAGCCACTGGATTAACCACCTTGGTGATACGGAAAGGCCCAATGAACCTGGGTGCCATTTTACGAGAGGGCACCCAGAGAGGTAGGTCCTTAGTAGCAAGCCACACTCGTTGACCACACATGTAGGTAGGAGGAGAGAGTCGGTGATGGTCGGCTGCTGTCTTGGTACGTCTAGAGGCTCGGGTCAGAACCTCTCTGGCTCTCCGCCACATGCGGCGGCAACGTTGGACGAAAGCCAGAGCCGACGGTACCACAGCGTCGGGTTCCTGTGCAGGGAAGAGAGGGGGGTTATAACCAATAGAACACTCAAACGGGGACAAACCTGAAGCAGCCGACGGGAGGGAATTGTGGGCGTAGTCTGCCCAGGAAAGTTGTTGACTCCAAGAACTAGGATTGGCGGATGTCAGACAGCTGAGCATTCTTCCAAGATCCTGGTTGGCCCGCTCGCACTGACCGTTGGTCTGAGGATGGAAGCCAGAAGACAGACTAGCTGAGGACCCGATCTGTCTGCAAAATTCCTTCCAGAACCTGGAGGTGAACTGTGGACCCCTATCAGAGACCACGTTGACCGGCAAGCCATGGAGCCGGAAGACGTGATCAATGAGCAGTTGAGCGGTCTCCCGTGATGAGGGAAGTTTGGGAATGGGAATGAAATGAACCGCCTTGGAAAAACGGTCCACCACCGTAAGCACCACGGTGTTGCCACCAGAAGGAGGAAGCCCAGTAACAAAATCAAGGGCGATGTGTGACCAGGGGCGGGAGGGAATGGGGAGGGGATGGAGCAGACCAGCGGCAGGGCGATTACTAGGTTTAGACTGGGCGCACATCGGGCAGGCCAACACGAACTGTCTGACATCGGTGATCCATGACGGCCACCAGAAACGTTGGCGAATGGAGGCCTTCGTTCTCTGAATCCCTGGATGACAAACCAGTCTTGACGAGTGACCCCACTGCAGGACTTCAGGACGCAGCGCCTCCGGAACGAATAACCTGCCCGCTGGACACCCCGTTGGCACTTGCACCCCCCGACCGGCCTCCTTTACCCTCCGTTCGACTCCTCATGAGATGGCCCCAACCACCATACCCGTGGGGAGGATGGCATCGGCCGAAAGCCTCTCATCCGGGGACTCGAACAGACGGGACAGGGCATCGGGCTTAGTGTTTTTCGACCCAGGCCGGAACGAAAGGGTGAAGTTAAAATGGCCAAAAAAGAGTGCCCAGTGGGCCTGGCGAGAACTCAGCCTCCTGGCCGAACGGACATATTCCAAGTTCTTATGATCCGTCCAGACCAGGAAGGGTTGCACTGCTCCCTCCAACCAGTGACGCCACTCACCCAATGCTAACTTGACCGCCAACAACTCTCTGTTGCCGATTTCGTAATTGCGTTCTGCCGGGCTGAGGCGATGGGAAAAATAGGCGCAGGGATGGACCTTCCCACCGTGAGCCAACCACTGAGACAGGATAGCGCCTACTCCAACGCCTGACGCGTCGACCTCAACAATAAACTGGCGATCAGGGTCTGGAACAGATAAAACAGGAGCAGAGACAAAACGAGACTTAAGGGTATCAAAGGCCACCTGTGCATTCTGATTCCACCTGAACGATACTTTAGAGGAGGTCAACGCCATAAGGGGTGCAGCAATCTGACCAAAGTTCCTGATGAAGCGCCAGTAAAAATAGGTGAACCCCAGGAACCTCTGTACTTCCCTACGGGAGTCGGGTATGGGCCACTTGGCGACTGCCTCAATCTTGGCCGGATCAGCTTGAATGCCCGTTGTGGAAATTATGTGCTCCAGGAACGTCACGGACTCGGCATGGAACTCGCACTTCTCCGCTTTGACAAAGAGTCGATTCTCTAACAAGCGCTGAAGAACCCATCTGACGTGTTGGGTGTGTACCTGGAGAGACGGGGAAAATATTAAGATATCGTCCAGATACACAAAGACAAACTGATTGATCATGTCACCCAGAACGCTATTGACCAGGCCCTGGAAGACAGCTGGAGCATTGGTGAGACCAAAAGGAAGCACCAAGTACTCGTAGTGTCCCGTTGGTGTGTTAAATGCTGTCTTCCACTCATCTCCCTCTCGAATACGATCAAGGTGGTAGGCGTTGTGGAGGTTTAATTTAGTGAAGACCCTGGCTCCCTGCAAGAGATCAAAGGCAGAAGACATAAGAGGTAGGGGGTACCTATTCTTNAGCTCAGCCTCAAATCACATGCTTTTCAAAAATGTTCGTGCCTACATACACACTCGTTTGTCCGGCGCCCCGCACACGTATGAACAAAATACAATTTTGATTTTTTAATAAATGATAATATGACTAACGGTGGAATAGTACGACTAAATTATTTTATTACGTTATTAATTTGCGATATATATTAAACTTATTGTTGGCATATTAAAGTAGCTTTCTTCTCTGGATCACTTTAAGGGGGCGGCGCCCCAGTGCCCCCTATTGACCGGCCGCCACTGATATACATACTGATAATTAAAAGAATGTAAAGAATCAATATGAACGGTTGTACACACACAGGTCTGCTGCATCATGTGGATTCTGAATAAGTTCTTACCTAGTTCTGTATAAGTTCCTTACTATGAAAATTAGGTCTCCCAAGATTTTTTAACATTCATTCAGGAATTGGCTTTCCTAAAATATAAAACAAAGATATTAAAGTCACATAATGGAACTTTACCAGAACTTCACAACATTGCCATAGTGTAATGTCACACTAACAAAGTTGATTGTACGTAACACTACTGTGTTTTGTTCACTTACACTGCTCACAAAATATGCATTTATGACACACACAAACAATTATATAAGTACTACAATAAAAGATAAATTAATCACTAGCCTTAGCCGACACAATTCTCCTCTATCGTGTCTGCAAAGTGACAGTGTGCCGTTTTAAGGAGGTTTCTAACCAACACGATGCATAGAGATTTGAGCCCGCTGTTCCAGCCTCCGCCTCGCACTTCTAGCTCACGGTAAACGGTCACACCCTGTCCGCACCTCAAGATGCGACATGACAAAAAAATAACAGAAACCATTAACAACAAGGCGTTTGTCGCGTTGCAATGCAACGCTCGCACGCGGTATAGATAAACAGATGAAAGGTTTGAAATAAAGCAATGACGGCTTCGCGCTCTTTTTAACTCACTTAAAAACGTTGTCTGTTAATGTGGCGCGTTGTGTCAAATTGAAACTAAAAAGCTCAAGGAGCTGGACGGCGAATATCCCAGCCAACATTTTTTTGTGGGGCCAATGTAGGCCCCATATGGGCTTGAGGCATGGGCCCCAAGTGGGTTTGTCCACGGGTTCCATGTCGGCCCTATGTGAATTAGCCCACATGAATCCTACGTAGAATCTGAGTGGGGCCCATGTGGCACCCAAGTGGGCAACATGCATAAGGCCCATATTGGTCCCACTTTATAAAGCCCATGTGGATTAAACCAAGGCCCTGTATGTTTAATGGAGGATCCCTGCATAGCGTATACTTGAGTGGTTCTAGATGATGTTTTTTGAGGTATCCTACCTGGACAGTACAATTTTTGTTATTGCTAAATTGTAATTGACCTTTTCCATTCTTATGCTCTACCAAATACAATGCAATTTTTACTGATTAAATGATAACTGCAGCATTTGGATGTTGCTTTCTCAGATGTTAGTCTTCAAAATGAATAATCTACTACTTTATATTTGCCTGTACATCATGAACATAATTGGTGCATTCTGAAAATGAAAAACACATGGATGTTCAATATCAAATTTATTATAATTTTCTGATCCTTAACACAGAATATTGAACTCAACCTTAAAAACAGTCTTAAATGTTAAATTCATTAAAAATAGTTTGATAGATTTCAGATTAGAAAGGGTACTTTAAACTCAACTGAACAAAAAATATTTTGAACGCTTAAACTGCTGACAGTCTGATGTTTTGTGCCAGACTGCGTTAAGGGCTCTTTTTCCACCCCTGTCTCGTGCTCCAGTGGTTTCAGTCCACACCTGTAACAGAAGAACACAAATACTGTTATTTGATATGTCCAGCATCACATAGTTTACAGCACAAATGAGTATTCTACATGCTATCAATTTAATGTCAAACAATTCAAAAATGCATCACCTCACAATAACAGATTTATTAGT
>NC_079890.1:8256572-8262111 GCF_024868665.1 Triplophysa rosa
GTCTTTGTCCCTGTTTATCCTTTGTCATTATTGTTTTACCCCCTCGTGGGCCTTTGTTTTGTGTTTTATATTTTATTATTAAAGTCTGTTGTCCAACGCTGCCTGCAATTGGGTTCTTCTCCTCAAGTCCTTGACACACATTCACTCTGTGAAACATTACAATAGAACACACTTTACACTACGATTATCTCGGCCTAAAAATCAGCGCGTCAGGTGGGTTTGGTCTGGCAGTGAATGCACTGAAAGAGAAAGCTAGATGTGTGTTTTACGCCATCAAAAGCAGATTCACCCAAACAGATATTCCAGTTCCAGTCTGGTGTCAAATCTTTGATAGTGTGATTATGCCTATAGCTCTATATGGCTGCGAGGTTTGGGGTCCACAGTGTCTGACAGATTACTCCAAATGGGATAAACACCCCATAGAATCCCTGCATGCTGAATTCTGTAAAAACATTTTAAGAGTTCAGAGAAGAACACCAAATAATGCATGCAGGGCTGAATTAGGCAGATACCCCCTGATAATACACATCCAAAAACGTTCTCTCAAATTCTGGACACACCTTAACTCAAGTCCTCCTAACACACTCGAATATGAAGCACTTAAAACCCAAGAGCTGAGACCTAAAGCCAGTCCCTTCTGCCAGCTGGCTCTGAAACTTCACACCGACACAACCGAACAGAACCAAATCAGAATAAACCAAATAAACCATCATTGGGAAAAGGAAAGTAAAAACCAAAGTAAACTAGAATGCTATCGGACCCTAAACAGAAAATACAATCTGGCAGATTATCTCTACACTGTTGGAGATGTGAAACACAGACGGATCCTGACCAAATACAGACTCAGTGATCACAGTCCGGCCGTAGAGAGAGGCAGACAGACAAACATGGCCTCCAAAGGAAGAACGAGTCTGTGCCCACTGTGACACTGGTGAGGTGGAGACTGAGACACACTTTCTCCTTCATTGTGATCAATTTAAAGATGTGAGAGAGAAACACTTTCACAAAATGTCAAAGGTCATGCCAGAGTTTGATAGGTGTTCAGAAACAGAGCGAATGCAGATGTTACTGGGGGAGAAGAGACACATCAGCTGCTGCTTCATTCATCTATCAGCTGCACAAACTACTGCCTTCATCTGCTACAATCAATGCACATCTACACTCTTGACTTTATTACATTCTTGTGTTTCTGCCTGAAATCTACTTTTGATATTGAGATTTTATTTCCATATTTAATTTGTTTACTTACATATACTCTATTTTACATTTCATTCTATATTTATGCCTTACTCAGCACCTTAGTTTAATTTTTTTTTAATCTCATGTTTGTACTTAATGTATGTCTTTTGTTATATGTTCAATGCTTTGGTAATATTGTAAGAACACGCAATCATGCCAATAAAGTACCTTGAAAAAAAAATGTCTCCCTCTCCTGGCGGCTTCTGGTATCTCTCTTCTTCTGTGTTGCCATGACGTTTCATCAGTGTAACCTGAGACATGTTCATTCTCCAGAAGGGGCAGGGTTGTTTCATCTTCTTCCTCTGAACCCACCTCTGACATGACATCTGGTGCTTTACTATATCTTAGATTTTTCCTCCCCAGTGCTGTTGACGTCGGCCGGTTCTTGGGTTGCTTCTTCATATCTTTGTCTCCTAGCAGCCTCTAGCTCTACAGATACCCCAGCATAGATTGATTTATAGATGGGTGTAGCATTCCATTCCACTCTCCTTCTCTGACATTCTGGCGTGATGAAAGAGTACTCCTGTCTTCTCTCAGCGTGTGTGCCTCTTAGGGAGCCGTCGCCTCCTCTCTGTCTCTCTCTGTGATGTCCATTTCTCCTGTGAACTTAAATTCTCCCTTAACCAAAGGCATTTGATTATTTAATTTATCATTTTCTGCAATCAGTGGCAACTGATTCTTAGATGGCTCATAGGGGGGTGGATTCATTGCATTTCTCAATTTTTCACTTGCTTTCTCATCATCCTCTTTAAGGAGCTCTCTCGTTCTCTTTACACTTTTGAGAAAATTAATTCCTTCCTTCTTAAACAAATTCAGTACATCTTGTTCCTTTCTCCTCTTCATTTCCCGTTTCTTGCTTTTGTCCTTCGGTTTATAATTTTTAATAAAACCTTCCATTTCCTCACAAACTGTCATATCAAACGTTCCACTTTCCGGCCATAAAGTTCTAAGACTTTTCGTTCTCCCTGCCCATTTCTTAGAGATTTCTCCTATCAGCTCTCTGCTCACAGGATATCTACACCCTAATATTTCTACCGGCGTGGAGGCCATGACTTTCTATTTTATTATACTCACTCAGTCTGTTAAAGTGAAGCACCCCTCTCTGTTTTATTGCGACTTACAGCCTTAGGTGTTCTGGTGCTATCTGCACAATCAGCTTCTTCAATGTAATGGCCTGAAACTGCTCAGGCACTATTTCTCTCCTTTCATTTGTTGTAAACAGTATCCTGCTTTCCCAATTTACGTATCTCGTATCTGCATAAACCTGTATTTCAGGGTTACTGATCAGTCTATAGTCTCTTCCTCTGCCTAACGTATAGCCTTGTCTTTCTCCCTGCAGTAAATAGGGTGCCACTAGGTTGTAGATTGGAATTTTTACTGTCAATGAGACACACCGTAACACAGTGCCTAGATTGCTGGCCCTATTGACTCTGTGGGAACAAACTTCTTCCAAATAGTTTTTTAATATGCTTACTTTACAACACCTACTCACTATATCCCTCCAATTTACATATGGCCAGATATGTTCAATTTGCTCCAAATTCCGAACTTTTGTCAGTTCGTCTAGGTAATAATTTTTCTTTTCTTCTGTCAATGGCTTCTTAATGCCATCTGCGTCCTTATAAAATGATTCTCTCCAGAAATGGTCACTAATTCCCTTAGTTTCAGCTAGCACTCTGGCTATTCTTATTCTTTCAAAATGTGAATGTATACTTTTGTCAAAGGTCAAACCAGCTTCAGCCATGCGTTTCCAAAACAGTAATAAAACATGAATAAAGAATTTAAAAAGCACAAATTCAGCAACAATTTTCACTTTTCACTCAGTACAAACAGTTTTTCGCAGTTGCAGTCTGGTCTCGTGCTCACAGCAAGACACACACACACACACACACGCACACACGCACACACGCACGCACACACACACACACACACACACACACACACACACACACACACACACACACACACACACGCTTTGGTTGACTATCCCCTTGGGGACAGTCCATAGGCGTAATGTTTTTTATACTGTACAAACTGTATATTCTATCCCCTATCCCTAACCCTATCCCTAAACCTAAAGATCATAGAACACTTTTTGCATTTTTAGATTTGTAAAAAATATTGTTCTGTACAACTTATTAGTTTTTTTGCCCGTGGGGACCTCAGTTTTGGTCCCCACGGTGACACGAGTCCCCATGTGTTGGTGTGTATTCAGGTTTAGGTCCCCACCGGGATATACAAACATGAACAAACACACACACGCACACACACACACACACACACACACACACACACACACAGGCCTCTTAGCTCCCCTTTGTGCTCGCTCAATCACGTCTTCAGTTTCGCACACACAAGTCTCACAGGATGAGATTTTTCTCTCGCGCTCTCTTGCTCCAAGACCACTTATGAGAACATCACAATATGCAGTAAGAAATTAGAATATATACAACACACACACCTACTACGTGACCTGTTACCTAACAGGATTTATGCTACCTAGCGTCTTCGCATCGCTGCGTAGGGGTGGGCTCATTTTACTCAGGCTACCAATCTCTAATCGAGCGGCTTATTGAGGAGACCAGTCCTATGACTTTTATAAGCGACCGGGCGGAGGGTGTTCGATAGGGGGGCAAAAAAACACCCGAAAAATCACATTGACTTAACATTGCGCTGAACTTCGTACGGTAGTCGTAGCTCCAAGCGAGGATTTCATAGAAACATGTGGGTTACCTCATTTGAAGAGGCTGGCAGGCTCTGTAAGAACATACATCACAATGGGGTGTAAGAGCCCCCAAAAATTTCCGTATACTTATAATGGGCCCATTGACTGCCATTAAAAAAAGGAATGGAATTTTTTGTCATACTTCTTATTAGTGATGCTTTTGAAGAAAGCTCACTATTATTATTCAAACATACTTTTATTATTATTCTTGTTCCGCTACTTGTCGCGCATCTTTTGTCGTAGACCCATGAATGAGGGCTCAAATCGAGGGGCCCATTGAGGAATGGTGTGCTATGACTTTTATAAGCGATCGGGTGGGGGGTGTTCGATAGGGAGGCGAAAAACCTCCCGAAAAATCCTATTGATTTAACATGGCACCCAACTTTGACGGGTCGTAGCTCCGAGCGAGGATCTCGTAGAAACATGCGGGTTACCACATTTGAAGAGGCTATCAGGCTCTGTAAGAGCATCACTCACAATGGGTTGTAAGTTGCACCCCTGGGGTGTAAAAGCCTCCCAAATTTCTGTATACTTATAATGGGGCCATAGACTACCATAAAAAAAAATGGAACAGATTTTTTTTCGCATTAGACCCGTGAATGAGGGCTCAAATCGAGCGGCCCATTGAGGAATGGTGTGCTTTGAATTTTAGAAGTGATTGGGTGGGGGGTGTTTGATAGGGAGGACGAATAAAAACCCCCAAAATCCCATTGACTTAACATTGCTCCAGAATTTGACGGGTCGTAGCTCCGAGCGAGGATATCTTTGCAACACAGTGTCGTAGAGACAAGGGGATGGGCTCATTTGACTCAGGCAACCAATAAGTATCCCAGGAACTTCATTAAGCTACGAAGCCACGCCCATAGCAACCAAACAGGTTAGCCTAGCAACCGTTTAGCAAAACCTATATCTCTGTATCAGAACATCGTAGAGACACGGGGGTTGGTTTGTTTCACTCATGGCTTGGAGTATCATACTAGCAACATTCTAATTATGCTAGCACACATGTTAATCGTGTTAGCATCATACTAGTTAACGTGGCACCAAATTTGTGGAATGGTTTACCTGTACACTTAAGAACTGCTCAGACTGTTGGAATTTTTAAGTCATTACTTAAGACACACCTGTATTCTTTGGCTTTTATAACAGGCTGAGCGGAGACATTGTGATGTAATGTCATGGTTCTGCCTCACCTAGTCTTGGATTTCCTGGTCCTGAGGCAGAGCCATGACAAAGTCTTTGGTTATGTGTGGAGAGAAACATATTATTGTCCTTTTGACAATAATATGCGTTCTCTCCAGTGTCTCGTCATTGGCCTCGCCCCTCTCGTTTCCTGTATTGTTTCCCAGCCATGTTTGATTTCCCTCACCTGCCCTGTGTCGTTATCGTTCGTTTGTCTTCCCTATTTAATGCCCTCATGTTTCTTTGTCTTGTGCGCTTGGATTACGTTTGTTATGCTTACCTGTCTTAATGTCTGCATTGCGTTCCATGTACTCCATGTTCCTGTTTGCTGTGTAATCCCCAGTCCTGTAGTAAGTGTTTAGTCTAGTTTTTTGCCAAGTGTTGTTTAGTCCA
>NC_079890.1:8262211-8381931 GCF_024868665.1 Triplophysa rosa
ATCACAT
The DNA here is from genome assembly GCF_024868665.1 of Triplophysa rosa. Taxonomy (NCBI): domain Eukaryota; kingdom Metazoa; phylum Chordata; class Actinopteri; order Cypriniformes; family Nemacheilidae; genus Triplophysa; species Triplophysa rosa. Next base: position 8,262,219 of record NC_079890.1, read on the forward strand.
TTGGTTTAGACTCTTCCAAGTAAATAACAGGAACAGGGTTATTGAGATATCAGGATAAGTTAGCAACGACAATAATAATTAATGATAATAAAATACACTAATATTAGAGCGAAGTGGTAAGCGCACTGATACAAACAAGCTGCCGGCAGCGATGCAGGAAACAGGAAGACACAACCTTTACGACATCCTAATGCAAGTTTAACAGCACCTACCATAAGGGTAGAATCTCCCCACCCCCAGATAAGCAACCCACAGATGAATGCACTGGCGGTCGCGGCTCGTTCAAACAATCTGTAGGCGGAGTTCATTAAGGAGGTCAGGGACCGCAAGATATCATCAAAATGTCTAAAATGCAACTAGCATTAGCGGCTCATTACAAATAGCTAACAGGGACGAGGCTTAACACACATACCGTACACCTCCGATCTCGTAACTTGGCCGATCGGGTAATCACACCAATGTGCGGAGGACAACTCGATCTGTTTTGTTGGGAGACTGTGTACGCAGCCAACCCCCAAGACATCTGGAATATCAACAGACCCCCAAGCTCGACTCCAGCTCACTCAAGCTTCCGCCTGTAAACAACAAAGCCTATCTAATGTCACCACAAGCACAATCTTACATCACCACACCACACAGTCATTACACTCACCTGAAGAGGGGCAACGCCAACCAAATGTCAGCCACAAGGTTTCTCCTAACGTGCCATTCTACACAGAGACGCTAACATTAGCTACCACATGCTACCAATGACATAGCCAGTAACACTACGTACCAGCCGGGCGACCGGAAGTAACACCGAAGCAAAAAAAGAAAAGGGCGGGACCAGTGATATCAAACCCCTTAACCATAGGCTATATATATACACCCCCATATCGACTGATAGGACAGCTAATAATCCAATCCACCAATCGGCACAATGGAAGACTTATTAGCCCTACCACATAAAGTATTTATTGTAATATAAGGCAATGTATTTAAACTGACCATGACATGGTGTGACTAGATTTTGCTTACAAATATTGTTTTAAATCAGCTATAGAGTCCAAAATCAACGTTTAAACAAGTTTTAAAAAGTTAGTGTTTAGGATTTATAAATTGAGAAGAGAGGAGAGAAAACATTCACTCTTTGGGCTTGATAAGTAAGTAGCTTACTTATAAGCTTAATAAGCTTTTTAAAACTATACATTGGATACAAATTTGACAGGAAAATTAAGTCATTTCATTACCTGTGATAATAGTTCTGCAGTCTATTGAATTCTTCCATGCTAATAAAATGGACTATACCCAGATAGCAAACTGACTCCGGAACGGATCCGCCCCGGAAGTGTTGCAAGCTCCGGAACGGATGCGCAAAACGGGTCCGGAACGGAGTCCACTTGCACAGCGCAGCGGATCCAGAACAAATAAGGATTGCGGATCCGGACCAGATCTGGGGCAGATCCGCCCTGTATCCACGGATAAAGCAGCTGATCCGCCACGGATCCGATCAGGACCCGTTTATAAAGAAGCTGATCCGCCACGGATCCAATTTGGACCTGTTTATAAAGCAGCTGATCCGCCATGGATCCGATCTGGTCATTCTGTCTGGATACCTTTCAGATCCCTCATTTAAAACTAGTATTCTGGCCTAAACTAGCTAAAGAAATATTTAAAATCTAATGGACCGACATTGGATAGACTGGATTGCTCTATAATATTTAATATGCCTGCCTTTATTAATAAAACATGATGAAATCATTCAAAACTTGTAAATCAAAATTCAGCCATTTTAGCCATTAACAATTATTTATGTATACAATTAATAGGTATTACAGAAAATGAAATGCAACCATAAATTGTCCAAAGAACATTTTTTATTTAATGAAAAAGAACATTTTTTTATGTAGCTCAAGAAACATTTATTCTTATTAATGTTGCACTGGGTTTTTTGAAGATGAATAGAAACAAAACTATTTAAAGTAGTAAACTTTATCTCAACTGTTACTACTTAACTGTTAAACGAACACTTCAAAACACAGAAGTTAACTGTGAAACACCGAAATGGTACTGTTGGGTGCTGACAGTGGGACGGCTCCCAAGTTGAACCACGGTATTATGTGTTTTGTAATGTCATCATCAGTGGCGGCACGGGAGACATGGCTCTTTCTCACAGCACCTGTGATACACAAGCAAATTTTCATTAAACAAATTCATGAAATCACATAGGAGATACCAGTTTTTTTAAGGATACACATAACCACTGTCTTTAAAACAAGAGTGTACAATCTGAGATTTATACACTATGTAACGTTTGGAGCTCTAGCCGTTAATAAACAGAACTGCGAGTTGTGAACCTCCGTGTTCTTTTTAAGTCTGTAGGCAAAGTTTACCTACGTACCTTAAAGATGAAATTCTCCAAAAACAGACCAGTGGCACTTGAATGAGCTGTAAACTGCAAGAGAACACACACACAACAGAACACACACGCGCGCGCGCGCACGCACGCACGCACGCACGCACGCACGCACGCACGCACGCACGCACGCACGCACAGTATTTTAAGATTTAATATGATCTGAAAATTATCTGAAACAACATTACATGGGGAGGTGGAGAATATATGTCAAAATATTAACAAATGACTCAAACTATACCAGAAGTTCGGTGTAAAAAAAAAGGTAACGTTAACATCAGGCCTAACATCAGTTTATCTCGCCTGCTATTTTACTGGAAAGGGTAGAAAACATGCGCTCAGGATTGGATTAAAATCCGATTGAATCACACCACCTCCTAGAAAGATAAAGACATTCCGTCCAAAAAGCTTTTACTCAAAAAGTTATTTACCAAATTAATTTTACTCAACGCTAATGACAATGTGCTGAAACTTGGCTTGCAAAAATCATTTCAGAATTAAAAACATCAAGCAAAGCAATCAACGAGTGGGACGGCCCACATTTGCCTGGGTCTATATGTCCAATGCAACTTTGTTGAGTAATTATTGTTGTGCCTCGTGTCTCATATAGTGAGACTGATATGTAACATCGGATGGCTAAATAGATATCACTCAGTGAACGTATAACCAACAACAACAAGATTATTAATTTTATGTTTGTCTTTATTTCAGTAATTTAGGTCTGCAGTGTTTACATCCACTGTAACAACACATTTTCATGTATTCCTCATGGTATGAAATTTTCAAATGTACCAATTGTTCTGTTAAGATGGAATTGTTATGAGTTATCAGTAGTTCAGCAGAAAATGGCTGATACTGCTGTGGTAATTTATGTCTGCAGTGTTTACACCCGCTGTAACAAAACATTTCCATGTATTCCTCAGACTTATCATCACTGCAGAAAATAAAAAGAAGAAAAGGTTCATCAGTATTTGTGTTGTCAATCTGAAGTTGGTGAGGATTGTGTGATTGCATAAAACTGTTATACTAGCAGGCTAAAGTTAGCACCTTTCCAAATCAACCACCCCACCTTTAAAATGAAAGAAAAATAATATTGTAGAATGTGTATGAATGCTATGTGACAGCAAATATAATGCAAATGATGTAAAATTAATATGTTTTTAAATGTTTACTTGCATCTGATGATGTCATAACTAACAGTTTTAACACTTGTTGGCTACACTCGTCTGAATCAGGGCTAAACCAAGCCATTGAAATTAGACTATACATATTATTTATATGTTGAACATGATGAGATATAGCATCAATCTCTGCGCTGACTGGCCAAAAATGACAATGAACCAGTCTTGACTATAAGTTGGTTACAAATAGCCAGTCTGAATAGGAGCTAAATCGTGGCATAGCAATAGCCGTCATTTTAACGTCTCTGTTAAGCATAGACCATATATAGTCCGGCAATGAATAACCCACTTCTAGCCCAAATAATCTTGAATTTGGTTACGCGTCATTTCTTTTTTTAACTTATATAATGTATGATATTCCATCATGTAAACAAAACCAATAGTGTTTAAGGCGTTTGGTTTAATTTCTTTGACATGTTTTGTGCGTAGCTACGATTTAGCTACAATTCAGACCGGCTATTTGTAGCCCACGTATAGTCAAGACTGGTTCATTTTCGTTCTTTGGCCAGTTAGCGCAAAGACTGTTGATGCATCTTATCATGTTCTGTATTTTAAAAATGTCAGCAAGATGTAGAGTCATTTCATTACATGGTCGATTTGTAGTCACGATTTAAGGTCTTTGCACATAGTCCGAAATTTTCGTATGCGTTTTTCGTATTTGCCTCTTTTTTTCGTGCTTCATCCTGCTTCCTGTTTCCTGTTTCCTGCATCGCTGCCGGCAGCTTGTTTGTATCAGTGCGCTTCCCACTTCGCTCTAATATTAGTGTATTTTATTATCGTTAATTATTATTGTCGTTGCTAACTTATCCTGATATCTCAATAACCCTGTTCCTGTTATTTACTTGGAAGAGTCTAAACCAAATGTGATAGTTAACTTAACGCCATTAGCATAGCAATAGCGTGTTAGCTTGCTTTCTGTTCACACTGTGGAATATCATCTTGCCTCTGGTTTGTCTTGTGTGCTAACTGTTTCTCTTTTTAAGCGAGTATACTACGATCCATCGAGCAACCTTGGTAAGTTGGAATTGCACTTCAAATTCGGTGAGTTATGGCTTCTATTCCTATTATTGTTACTTGCACCTCATGTCATATGTTTAGCTTAGCCTTCTCTGTCAGCTGCGAGGGCTTTATATGCGATAAATGCAGGGAAATAGTTAGGCTGACAGAGAAGATCTTAGAATTAGAGTCTCGCATCCAATCATTATCTGAGGTTAGTAAGAGTTTAACGACGATAGAAAACACTTTGGATGCGAGCAACATTAGCGCACACAGCTCGGTTCCGGTTGAAAATCCTCCGCAGCTGGGAAACTTCGTGACTGTGAGACGGCGTAGTCGCAGGACAAAACATCACTCGACCGTTCCGATTACAGTCTCGAACAGGTTTGCCCCGCTCAGTGACGCACCGACTGAGAAACCTGCTGAAAGTGCCCTAGTTATCGGTGATTCTATTGTTCGGAACGTTAACATAGAGGCACCAGCCACCATAGTCAAATGTTTACCGGGAGCCAGAGCGCCTGACATCAAGTCAAATTTAAATGTGCTGGCTAAGGCTAATCGTAAATTCAGTAAGATTGTCATTCACGTCGGCACAAATGATGTTCGACTCCGTCAATCGGAGATCACAAAAGATAACATTAAAGAGGTGTGTGAGCTCGCAAGCATGATGTCAGACACTGTAATATTCTCTGGCCCCCTCACTGCTTATCGTGGTGATGAGATTTATAGCAGATTATCATCACTAAATGGCTGGTTGTCTGAGTGGTGCCTGCAGAATGATATAGTTTTTATAAATAACTGGAAGAGTTTTGAGGGCAGACCTGACCTGTTGAAACGAGATGGTCTCCATCCCTCCTGGGCTGGGACTTCCATCCTGTCTAGAAATATGGCAAAAAGTCTTAATGCTAATGCTAAAACTTGACTCGCTGGGGCCCAGGTCAGGGAGCAGACAGTATGGCTTAACCAACTGTCTGCTTGCCGTCTCACGTCGCAGAATACACAAAATGTACAACATGTAGTAATCCGTTCTCCCAAACATCACAAAATAGAGACTGTGTCTGTCCCCCGGATTAGCAAACATAAAATAATGCGTAAACCTCTTGAAAGTAATTTAATAAACGTTAAACAAACTAAACATGAACAAAATACAGATAATCAACTGTTACGACTCGGATTGCTAAATATTAGATCTCTCTCTAATAAAGCACTTTTTGTTAACGATATGATAACAGATCATAAAATAGACATGCTCTGTTTGACAGAAACATGGCTAAAACCAGATGATTATATTGCTTTAAATGAATCTGTCCCCCAAGATTATTATTATAAACACGAGCCTCGTCTAAAAGGCAGAGGGGGAGGTGTCGCAGCACTTTACAATAACTCTCTTAGCATTTCCCAGAAGTCGAACTCTAAATATAATTCTTTTGAAGTCATGGTTCTTCATGTTTCAACACCTAATACTAAAGATAAAACACTTTTTAAATTGATTCTAGCTATTGTATATAGGCCTCCAGGGCACCACACAGATTTTATTAAAGAATTTGGTGGGTTCTTATCAGAACTAGTACTGGCCGCAGATAGACTCCTTGTCGTTGGTGACTTTAACATCCACGTAGATAACGTTACAGATGCCTTAGGAATGGCTTTCAAAGACACTCTTAACTCCATGGGCATTAGTCAACATGTGTCAGGACCCACTCACCTTCGTAATCATACTTTAGATTTAATACTGTCTTACGGTATAAATGTGGACGACGTTAAAATCCTTCAGCAGAGTGAAGACATTTCGGATCATTATCTGGTATTATGTTTGCTTCACTGGCCTACGGCTGCAAATAAAACTCATTGTTACAAATATGGTAGAACAATAACTTCAACTACCAAAGATGCGTTTCTCGATAATCTGCCCGAATTGTCTCAAATCATGAGAAATAACGTTGAAGATCTTGACATTACCACTGAAAATTTTAATTCCACCTTCTCGGTAACGCTAGACAAAGTTGCTCCACTACGTTTAAAGAAGATTAAAAATGGCAGCCCCACACCGTGGTATAATGAACACACTCAGGCTCTAAAGAAAGCGGCCCGAAAAATGGAGCGCAACTTTAAGAAAACTAAATTAGAGGTATTTCGTACAGCATGGAAGGATAGTATTCGAAAATACAGGAAAGCCCTAATAACTTCTAGATCCGCCTACTTTTCATCACTAATAGAAGAAAACCAGCACAATCCTAGGTTTTTATTTAACACGGTGGCTAAATTAACAAAAAATAAATCGTCAGTGACTTCTGATCCTGTATATCAGCATAGCAGTGATGAATTTATGAACTACTTCACATATAAAATCCAAGATATTAGAGAAAAAATTATAACAATGCAATCAGAAGTGAAACCCGCTGAACAAACTAACTACAGCGCCCTTAAGGAGAAAATGCAATTATTTTATACCGTAGATCAAGATGAGCTGTCTAAAATTATTAGATCATCTAAATCAACAACATGCATACTAGACCCTATACCTACAAATCTACTGAAAGAGATGCTCCCAGAAATTATAGATCCTCTTCTTGGTATTATTAACTCATCTCTGACATTAGGACATGTGCCTAAAGCATATAAGGTGGCTGTTATAAGGCCCCTTGTCAAAAAACCCCAACTCGACCCTAGAGAACTAAGGAACTACAGGCCTATATCGAATCTACCTTTCATATCTAAAGTTCTGGAAAAAGTAGTTTCAACTCAATTATGCTCCTTCCTCCAAAGGAATGACATCAATGAAGAATTCCAGTCTGGATTTAGAGCATGTCACAGTACAGAGACTGCTTTGATCAGAGTTACAAATGATCTGCTATTGGCGTCTGACCGAGGTTGTATCTCGTTATTGGTGCTGCTAGACCTTAGTGCTGCATTCGATACCATTGACCACAGCACACTCCTACATAGACTCGAAAATTATGTCGGCATTAAGGGAATAGCTTTGAAATGGTTTAAATCTTATTTATCTGACCGTTTTCAATTTGTAGCAATAAACAATGAGGTGTCACGCAAATCGCAAGTCCAGTACGGTGTACCACAGGGCTCAGTCTTAGGGCCTCTGCTCTTCGCATTATACATGCTACCTCTAGGAGATATAATAAAGCGACACGGAGTTAGCTTTCACTGTTATGCTGATGATACTCAACTTTATATTTCCTCGAAGCCTCATGAAACACAGCAGTTCCATCGAATAATGGAATGCATAGTCGATATAAAAAACTGGATGAGTAACAACTTTTTATTACTGAACTCGGACAAAACGGAAGTGTTACTTATTGGACCGAAAACTGCTATAAGTAACAACCAAGAATACTGTTTAACTATTGACGGATGTTCCATAAAACCCTCGTCGTCAGCAAAGAATCTTGGCGTTCTATTCGATAGTAATCTGTCATTTGAGAGCCACGTCGCCAACACCTGTAAAATTGCGTTTTTCCATCTTAAGAATATATCTAAACTACGTCATATGCTGTCAATCTCAGATGCAGAGAAGTTAATTCATGCATTCATGACATCAAGACTAGATTACTGTAATGCACTGTTAGGTGGTTGCCCTGCAGGCTTATTACAAAAACTCCAATTGGTCCAAAACGCGGCAGCTCGAGTTCTTACACGTACAAAAAAGTATGAACATATTAGCCCGGTTCTGTCAACCTTGCACTGGTTACCTATAAAGCATCGCGTTAACTTTAAAATCTTGCTTATTACCTATAAAGCCTTACATGGTTTAGCTCCTCAGTACTTGAATGAACTCCTTTTGTATTACAGTCCTTCACGTGCATTACGCTCTCAGGCGTCCTGTCAGTTGGTAATACCTAGAATTTCAAAATCAAGTGCAGGTGGTAGATCCTTTTCCTATCTAGCGCCTAAACTTTGGAATAGTCTTCCCTGCACTGTCCGGGAGGCAGACACACTCTGTCAGTTTAAATCTAGACTAAAGACGCATCTTTTTAATCTTGCATACACTACTCTTCCATAATATAAATCTTCAGAGGGTTTAGGCTGCATTAGTTAGATCAACCGGAACCAAAAACACAACTGATGTACTTGTTGCATCAAAGAGTACAGAACAGTACTCTACTCTCAGCCAGTCTTGTCTCATTGTTCCAAGGTTACCACAGCGAGCAGGATGCAGTTCATGGCCTGACCTGATGGTAGAGCGGAGAATGGGAAGTGGGGACCTGACAAGAGCTGAGATGATAGAGCTGGATAAAGAAGGACGCGGTCTCTTGACATGTCTTCACCACAAAATTTCAAATGCTATTAGATTATTAATGATAATCTTAAACTATAATTTATTTTATTATTAAGTTTATTTATTTTATTTAGCCTTGTTGTGCAAGTTCTCTGGAGCTTGTGCAGAGGCAGCAGCTTTTGCCAGAGGGGAACTGGAATCCCCTGGTTGGGCCTGGGTTCTCCTGAGGTTTTTTTTCTCGATTAGAGTTTTGGGTTCCTCGCCACCGTTTGCATACTGTTTTTGCACTATCTGCCTGACCGGGGGGGCTGCTTTAGAATCTTAAAGTTTTACTTAATTAATATTGCATATAGGAATTTATTATCTGTTATATTTGACCTGTGCTTCTCTCTCCTTTATCCTAAATGTGTGCTCTCACTGAGCGTGTGTGTGTGTGCGTACTTGTCTGTGTACGTACGTGTGTGTGTGTGTGTGTCTGTGTCTCTGTGTGTGTTGGTGTGTGTGCGTGTTGTGTGTGTGGAGTGTTTTGTGTGTGGGTGTGTCTGTCTTCTGTGTTTTCAACCTTTTCTTGTTTTTGCAGGTACAACTTTGATTGTTTTGCTTGTAGTCAATGTGTCTCATGTACAGCTGCTTTGTAACAATGAAAATTGTAAAAGCGCTATATAAATAAAGTTGAGTTGAGTTTTCCTTTTTGTTTATTGTCTTTTCTTTTTAATTTTCTTTTGGTGAAATTGTGTTTCTGCTTGCATACAGCTGTGACTCTTATCTGCTATAAATCCTTGTGATCTTTTAGAGGGTTTACCTTCATTAGTTACCTTCAAATTATTTATGAGTGTTTAATAAAAAGTTTATTATGATTGACTAGATATCAATGTCTCGTGGTCTTTGTGTTATAATGAAATCTGAACCTGTGTGTCTTGTATTTCTATTTCCCAGGTAGTCATACTGGGTGGCGTAGTCGCTAAAACTCACTTACACTCATGCTTGGCGGTCCGAGAGGTTGATCCTCCATGAGGTCTGCGTAACGTTCCCTTTTTTTTCCTCCGTTTACTCCCTTTTTCCCTTTCCCCCTACGGCTCTGGCCACATGAAGAAAGACACATAATCATCAGCTGTTTTTTAAAGAGAGTATGAGAGTCAGGCAAGCTGTTGATTTTAACGTGGTATTACTGAGTTTTCACAGAGGAGACATCAGCGGAGAAAGAAGAGAGGAGAGACTGATAGAGACAGAGGTCAGTAGGATCTTTAGATTTGCGCCACTTCCTCTCAGCAGACCTGAGCGTGACACGATGCTCACGGAGAACATCAGATAACCAGGGGGCAGAAGGGGATGCACGGGCTGGCCTAGATGTAAGAGGACATAAGCTGTCTAAGCAGGAAGTTAGTGTGGAGCAAAGAGTGTCGGTGGCACTGTTAGTATTCAACAGAGAGAGCTGTTCAGATGGAGGGAGCATGGCAGAGACCGCAGAGGATAAGCGGGAGGGAGAGAGTGTTCGTAGGTTGCACTGAAATGTGATCAGTGGGGAAGTATGTGTAGTGTCTGGAGAAGTTAGGTCGAGATCAAGAGTGATGAGGAAATGATCAGATCACACACAATGTTATAATAAGCACAATACCGGACAATGAATTCATAAAAACACAGGGCTTAAATACACAGGGAAAACATATTCAAAGGAAACAGGTGTACACTAATTAAAAACCATTGAAACAAATGAAGGAACACAGGCAAAAGGGAACACATGGAAACTAAACCAAAAGAGAACATGACATACAATGTGACACATATTAATATAAATTAAATTAAATATAAAGACCGATCAACAAACACAGACAGGAAGTTATCTTCCGTCCAGGCACGTGTGTCTGGTGAAACTGTGTAGGTTGTCCCCAAGAAGCTAAAATTATTAGTAACATTAACTGAATTGGTTTAGGTGAGAGTCTCAAAATGAGTGTACATCTTGAGAGTTTGTCAAGCAATTTCTTACACTTATACAAGGATGCAATCATAACTGGAAAATAATTGACAAAAAGGAGATTATTGAAATTGTTAGCAAATGGAAGAATAAAAAGTCATGACATTGGACACTGGAATGACATTGATATGGCTTTAATTAAGGAAATAATTGGTGCAATTGTTAAACTGTTTACTTATATTTGTAAAATGCCTTTCAAAACAGGGCTACTTCCAAGTAAAATTGCCAAAGTCATTCCATTATACAAAGCTGGAGAAAGAGAGCAATTTACTAATTAAAGGCTGTTGCCGTAATTCTCTCAGTTTTCTAAAATATTGAGAAAATTGGATGCTAAAAGAAGCATGATTTGTTAGTTGATAGTCAGTATAGATTTAGGTTTATGCAGTGGGAGTATTTATTTATTTGAAAATTATTTATTTTAAATTGATCACAGTCTATTAACAAACTGCATCTGTGTCTGGACAATTCAGGAAATCCACAACTGCAATCCATTTCTAGTTGGACTGCTGGAGGCTTGGAGAATCATTAGGGATTTTTGCACCCGTGATGTAATGCAACAGCCAACTTAGTGCGATTTACAAGTTAAATTAGAGATTCAAAAGCACTGTTACTTTGACAATGCAGACATTGCCTTTAGCCATGAATCTGCAAATGAACAACCCAAAACAATCCAAACAGTGGTTTATCAAAGTAGCCAATTAATTCAATAGCTAATATAACTGTATTCTAATTCATGGATCAATAACATTTTTTTTAATAACTTTAATTTTAGCATGGTGATAGAAAAGAAGACCCATGTGAACATTTTAACACATCCTCAAGACTTTTGAGATGTAGCACCTCAAAATGGGCCTGCCTTTGCATCTCCTACCGCTGTTGTTGGGTTTCATTTCCTTCCTGTCGCTACTGTTGGAGCAGCATCTCTTACAAAGGGATCGCAGGATTCTCTGAGCGTCATCTCTTGTTTTGGTGCATTTATATTCCTCCACAAGGCTTGAAATGGGAAGAGAGAGAGCTCCATTCCCGTACAGCCCTATGTTGAGGCATCTTGGTAGCCCAAGCCATTTCCTCACTTGTGTACTCACCAATCTCTCCCGGTTATTGGCATGAGACACCGTGAGCTCATACATTGAAATTGGCCACATCAGGTGGCAACAAGCCAAATTGGAAGCACCAGAGATTCAGCTTCCCAGGAAGAGCTGTATTGTTTATTTTTTTTAGTCCAATGGCTGTCTCTTGCCTGAGTTGTTCCACCTGTTCGGCGTCTTTAAGGTCTGTGGTGTACCACCGTCCAAGGCTTTTCATGGGCTTTTCCATGACCCTCGGTATGGGCTCACCCTTCATACGGAACCTGTCATTGGTAAGCCTGCCCTTGACAATAGAAATGCTGCGGGATTTGCTTGGTTTGACCTCCATTTGTGCCCAACTAATGTTCTTCTGGAGCTTATCCAGCAGCCACTTTGTACATGCTTTGGTTGTTGTGATGGTTGTCATGTCATCCATGTATGCCCTGATTGGAGGTAGGCGCAACCTATTTTTCAAGCGCTCTCTTCCAACCACCCAACACGATGCCCGGATTATTATTTCCATTGCCATTGTGAAAGCCAGTGGTGAAATTGTGCAACTTGCCATTATGCCAACCTCCAGCTGTTGCCACGCGGTGGTACTATCCTGTGTGGTAATACAAAATTGCCGATCCTGAAAAAATGCCGTAATCAGCTTTGTTACCTGATCTGGAACATGGAAGAAGTCCAAGGCTGTCCACAGCAGGTCATGGCACTGATACAAAGGCATTGGCAAGATCTAGAAAAACCACATGCAGGTCTTTCTTCTCCTTTTATGTCATTTGCAACCGGTGCCATATGATGTTAGCATGTTCCAAACATCCAGAGAAACCCTCTATGCCTGCCTTCTGCACGTCTCTTCAGAAATCCTGAGAGTCTATTGGCCACAATGCTGAAGAAAATCTTACCTTCCACATTCAATAGGCTAATTTGGCGAAACTGGTCAATAGTTGAGGAGTTTTCTCCTTGGGGGTCAGTGTGCCTCCTGCCCTTCTCCAGACCTTTGGTATCACCTGCTTTTTCCATGCCACAGCCATTAATCTCCAAAGATACCTCAACACCCCAGGGGCTTTCTTGTAAAGCCTGTATGGTATACCGTTGGGTCCAGTAGCTGAAGCTGATCTTGCCCGTTTTACTGCTCACTCAACTTCGCTCCATTTAGGGGGCCTTGTGTGCATCTGGTGTTCTGGTAGCTGAATTGGTGGCATGTCCTCTGGAATGAAGATTGGCTCATGCCTCTGATTGAATACATTTTCCGTAGGTGATCATCATTATCTGTTATACGTACTTTAAAGGTCCCAGTTTTCTCCTTGCTAAAGATGCTACTGACGAACTCGGTCCTGGTTCGCTCCTTCTTCTTATGTTGCTTTCTCAAGCTCTCTGCTCTTCGCAACGAGGCCAGGCGACTTTTAATATCGCCTTGTAGTGCCTCTAGGCCCTTCCTTTCCTCTTCTGTGGCCTTCGTCCACTGTTTCCTCAGGCTCCTCCTTTCTCTGACAAGTCTTTCGATTTCTTTTTGTCTCCTGGACTTAGGTCAGACCGTCGTCTCCTTCTGTGACCTTGGGTTCTTGCTTTTCACTCCAAATCTCTCCACCCCATAGGTGTAGATGATCCCCCCATATTCTCCAGTTTTCTTTTGACATCTCCGTTTTGGCCTGCTAAAAGCTGGACGAGATCCGAGTCAATGGTTGCCTATTCTTTATTGCAGGATTAAGGCCCGTAACTGCATCTCCGTAGTTTCTGTCCTGTTGTTCCAACTTCTGCTGTGCTGATCTCTTGGTTCTTTGTCATTTCCATTCCGAGGTCTGTTGCCATGTGATCCACCGATGATACTACAATGATGGCCTGTCTACTGTCAGTGGTCCAGATCTTCAAACACTCTCTAATAATCCTGAAGTTATATATGCTCTTTATTCAATTGGACTTTACGCAGATAAAAACCTAAGGAAATGGTCTGCAGGCGAGCAGGCAGCAATTAATGATTGGGCCAATGGAGAACCAACTGCAGATCACGATAAATGTGGTTTTGTCTATAAATTTACTTCTGAAGTGTATGATAATGATTGCACTTGGACTTTACCATTTTATTGTATGGATGATTATGAGCTGATCCTGGTCAAGCAGGACAACACATGGGAAGAAGCACTGGACTACTGCAGACAACACTACATTGATCTGGCCATTCTGAGCTCAGAGGAGATAATGGCAGATGCAAATATTGCTAGCACTGAAGCTCAGACAGATGTTGTGTGGACTGGTGGTTTGTGTTTTTATCAGGCCAATGGTTCTGGGTAAATGGAGAGGATCTTCAATATAAGGCCTGGTCTGTGGAGGGAGAGCTCCAGTGCCCTGCTATGAAACAGCGCTGTGGAGTTTATCATAGACAAGAGATGGGCTGGAAGCCCAAAGACTGTGAGAGGAAGCTCAACTTTCTCTGTGTCAAGAAGTTTAATGTTCATTAAATCTTATACTGCTGGCAGATAACTGGGTGACTACAGCATCTATAATAATTCCGTAATGAAAGAAGTAATTGCCAAATAAAAAGTAATTTATTTGATAAGATTTTATCTGCTTAACATGATGATCATTAAATCATAATTATGCTAAAGGTAAGGTTTTTAATAGACAATAAAACTCTTTTTATAGCATTTTATTACATTACAATTATTTGCACATGTTAGCTAAATGTAATTTGATGTTACTACTGTATATAACTGGCCATTTGTGTGGCAATGTTTATTTTATCCACTTGGTTATATTACAGATGTTTTTGAGTTGTATGTGGTTAGCCTATTATCAAGTAAAAAATAAACACATTTAAGTGACACATAGTGCAATTAGAGCTTTCTTATTTTGCTACATCATTTGGTTCTGTTCTAATTAGCTGGAGAACTTAAGCAATAAGACACTTTAAGGGATAGTTCAGCCCAAAATAAAAATTCTGTCATCATTTACTCACCTTCGAGTTGTTCCAAATCTGTATACATTTCTTTGTTCCGATGAACACAGAGAATGCTTATAACCAAACAGTTCTTGGGCCCCATTGACTACCAGAGAAAATAATTATATATATTTTTGTTCTGTTGAACACAAAAGAAGATATTTTGAAGAATGTAGGACAGCAAACAGTTCTGGGGCACTTTTGACTAGCGTTGTAATTTTTCCTAGTACGGTAGTCAATGGGGTCCAAGAACTGTTTGGTTACAAGCATTCGTCCAAATACCTTTCTCTGTGTTCAACTAAACAAATACATTTTACAGGGTTGGAACAACTAGAGAGTGAGTGAATGATGACAGAATGTTCATTTTGGGTGAACTATCCTGTCTGCGTTAGTGTACCAGCTCGCGCAACCCCCTCTTGTCCCTGGCTGTCTGACATCCTCCGTGAACAACGGAGTACACTCAGGGCGGCTGAAAGGAAATGGCGCAAGACCAATAATCCTGCTGACCTAAGGGACTACCAGTCACTACTCTCCTCTTTCTCTGCTAGTGTTACCACAGCTAAAACGTCTTTCTATACCACCAAGGTGAGCAATGCACCTAACACTCGGCAGCTTTTCAAGACATTTAACTCTCTTCTTTGCCCCCTCCCCCGCCCACTTCATCTTTGACTGCGGAGGACTTCGCTGTATTTTTCACTGAGAAAACATCATCGATGAGCAAACAATTCTCAGCACCTCAGACCTCAGTACACACTACCCTCACTTCAAACACTGAACTCTCCTTTCACCCCACTGACTGACACTGAAGTCACCAGACTTCTCTCCAGCCACACCACCACCTGTCCCCTTGACCCAATCCCCTCCCATCTCCTTCAGGCCATATCCAGCACACTCACACATGCACTCTCACACACATCATCAATACCTCCTTCCTCACAGGCACTTTTCCATCCACATTCAAACAGGCCCAGGTCACGCCCCTACTGAAGAAACCCACATTGGACCCCTCTACTACCGACAGTTACAGACCTGTCTCTCTCCTCCCATTTATTGCAAAAATACTTGAAAGGGCAGCTTTCAACCAGGTGTCTTCCTACCTATCCCAGAATAAACTACTAGACGACAAGCAGTCTGGCTTCAAAACAAACCACTCCACTGAGACTGCACTGCTATTGGTCACAGAAGCACTGCGGCTAGCCAAGGCAGAATCTAAATCCTCGGTCCTGATTCTGCTAGACCTATCTGCAGCGTTTGACACTGTCTATCACCAGATACTGCTAGCAACCCTGTCATCTCTAGGAATCGGCTCTCCTCTCTGCAGGTTCAAATCCTACCTCTCCGGCAGATCCTTCAGGGTGTCATGGAGGGGCTCGCTGTCCACTGCTCACCACATGATCACTGGGGTCCCTCAGGGATCGGTGCTTGGACCGCTGCTTTTTTCCATCTACACGACATCCTTGGGGCCCATCATACGGGCACATGGCTTCTCATATCACTGTTATGCTGACGACATCCAGATCTACATCTCGTTTCACCCAGATGATACCACTGTAGCAGCTCGCATTACAGCCTGCCTAGAAGACATCTCAGCTTGGATGAAAGAGCATCACCTCTAGCTGAACCCTGTCAAGACAGAACTACTTGTATTTCCAGCACACCCCACGGTGCAACACGATCTCACCATCCAACTTGGCAATACCACAATCACTCCTTCCAAAACAGCCAGGAACCTCTGAGTCATATTTGATGATCAGCTGTCCTTCAATGATCACATTGCAAAGACAACGCGGTCATGCAGATATGCCTTATTCAACATTAGAAAGGTTAGACCCTATCTCACTGAGCATGTGGCACAACTCCTTGTCCAGGCCCTGGTAATCTCAAGGTTGGACTACTGCAATGCTCTCCTTGCTGGTCTTCCTGCAAAGGCTATCAAACCGCTCCAGCTGGTTCAGAACGCAGCAGCACACCTAGTCTTCCAACAGCCCAAAGGGGCTCATGTGACACCCCTTTTCATCTCTCTCCACTGGCTACCGGTTGAAGCCCATCAAATCACTAATGCTTGCCTACAGGACTATCACTGGATCTGCACCGGAATACTTTCACACCCTCCTACACTCCATCAAGATACCTGCGTTCAGAAAACCAGCGGCGTCTTGTATTGCCTTCCCATAAGGTCAGTAAATCGTTTTTCCACTCATTCTCATTCACAACTCCTTCCTGGTGGAACATTCTTCCTAACTCGGTCTGGTCAACCACATCTCTCACAACATTAAAAAAACTACTTAAAACCCATCTCTTCTGTGAACACTTGACAAATGAAAAAAATAACACTAACATTAACCTTCTCTCTTTCTCTAAACAGGTAGTGGTATAACGTGTCTGTTCCTTTGGGACTGTTTGTTCGTCCTGGCCTGCAGGGGTCGCTCTTCTCCTGCCAGGTGCCTTCAGATAGACCACATTATGGACTCTGGTTGCTCCAGGCCTGTAGAGGTCAACATTGCCTCCTTCTACATCTCATCATTACCGGATTGTCTACACCTGTGTTTTACACTTTATAAGTGTGTTTGTTCCCTGCCTTTTTTGTTCAGTCTTGATCCGTTTACCCCTCGTTTCCTGTTGTGAGCAGTATGGTGTTAAGTGTTATACTTATGTTGAATTTTTTAGACCCCCGAGTCTACCTTTTTGTTACTCTGTTTTTTGGAAGCACGGCTTACCAAGTTTGTTTTGAACTTTAAGTTTTTTTGTCTACTTATTAAAGTTTTTTCCATTTCTGATGACTTACGCCTCTGGACAATCTATCTTCTGCAATTGGGTTTAAAGCCCTTGGAACTAGCTCAGTGAGCTACACCTCAACTCTTGCATGCCAGGGACCCGGGTTTGATCCCCTCTCCAGGCAACCCATCACAGTAAGACTGAACCATGGAATCCAACCCAGCAGAAGAACCCCAACCCAGTGTCGAAGGTATCTTTGCTGCGCTGTCTGAGCAGGCTACGGCCATTCAGCGACACGATCAAGCCCTCTCTGAGATTCTCAGACTTCTCAACCCACAGCCCCAAGCCGCAACACACCAAGAACTCCTACAGTCTCCTAGACCCCATCTTGAACCTCGATTACCAGCTCCGGAACGGTTTGATGGCAACCCTGAGAGATGTAGGGGGTTTCTCACTCAGTGCACTTTGGCCTTTCAGCTCCAACCAAGCAGTTTCCCTACAGAAAATAGCAAGGTGGCCTACATTATAACCCTTCTTACGGGAAAGGCGCTCGATTGGGCCTCAGCCTTGTGGGATCAGAAGTCTCCACTCACCATTAACTGCCAACTCTTCATCGAAGAGATGAGGAGAGTATTTCAACATCCTAGTTGCAGGGGTGATGTGGACCATCGTCTGTTGAACCTCTCTCAAGGAACCCGAAGCGCCGCAGAACTTGCTATTGAGTTTCGCACTTTGGCGGCCGAGAGTGGCTGGGATCAACCGGCCCTTAAGGCCATCTTCCATCACGCCTTATCTCCCAAACTTAAGGATGAGTTGGCTTTCCGAGATCCTGCACCTAATCTCGAGTCTCTCATAGATGTGGCTATCCGGGTTGACCATCGCCTCAAGGAACGCAATCTGGAACGACTGCGGGAGATCGATTCACCCCAAGCTAACCCGAGGGTGTTTTCTCCTTCTCCGGGGGACTTAGAAGAACCTATGCAGCTAGGTGGAACCCGGATATCTCAAGCCGAACGTAGTCGAAGGATGAGAGAGAGATGCTGCCTCTATTGTGGCAAACCTGGCCACTTTCGCACAGACTGTCCTGAGTTGTCGGGAAAAGTCAGGCCTCGTCCTGGAGCAGGGAGGCCAGGGCGAGAATCGGAGTTATCCCTGGGCCTACGTCCTCAGGTCTAATAGTCCAAGCCACTATCACCCAAGGTCAAAGAGACCATCTTGTTCGGGCCTTTGTGGACTCTGGAGCCTCAGGAAATTTTATGGACCTAAGGTTGGCCCAGAGTCTAGCTATTGTTTCAGAGACTCTCCAGGAACCCCTTTGTATCACGGCTGTCGACGGCAGTCCGTTGGGGTCAGGTCGTGTTACCCAATGCACTCCACTCCTCCAATTACATATAGGGAATCACCAAGAGTGGATACAATTTTTCCTGATTCATACCCCCAAGCTCCCCATAATCCTTGGCTTCCCATGGTTGATCGCTCACAATCCTCACATAGACTGGTCTCAAGGAGTCATCAGAGAGTGGGGAACCAACTGCCAGACCTCAGGTACTGCTCCCTGCTATCCATCTGAGCCACTTAAGACTTTCCAACTGCCCCCTTTTTTTAACCAGATGGGCATACCCCACACCAGACCTGAGACTTCCCGCACAGAGATCATGGCCGTTCCCAGACTCGAACCTGTCCCCACTAAGCCCCCCACTCCCGAGTTATCCCGAGTTCCCCCCGAATATTCAGATCTCCTCGAAGTCTTCAGTAAAGCCCAGGCTGCCACAATACCCCCACATAGAACATATGACTGCTCCATCGAGCTTATGCAAGGAACTTACCCATCCCGTGGAAGACTCTACTCCCTCTCTGGTCCCGAGAGGACAGCCATGGACAAGTACCTCAAGGAGGCCCTGGATAGTGGGTTTATTCGTCCCTCCACGTCACCGGCTGGGGCCGGGTTTTTCTTTGTTGAAAAGAAGGATGGGAATCTCCGACCTTGTATCGACTATCGGAACCTTAACAGCATCACCATCAAGAATCGCTATCCTCTCCCCCTCATGACCACGGCCTTCGAGGTCCTGCAGGGTGCCACTATCTTTACCAAGCTGGACCTCAGGAATGCCTATCATCTGGTCAGAATCAGAGAGGGGGACGAGTGGAAGACTGCGTTCAATACACCTAACGGTCACTACGAGTACCGGGTTATGCCGTTTGGTTTGGTTAATGCTCCAGCTGTTTTTCAGTGCCTTATTAATGATGTTCTCAGGGAGATGCTTAATCTTTCAGTTTTCGTGTATCTAGATGACATTTTGATTTTCTCCCGGAACCACGAGGAACATGTGCAACATGTCAGACGGGTCCTTACCCAACTGTTGAAACACAAACTCTTCGTTAAGCTCGAGAAGAGCGAATTCCATGTTCCTTCTGTCTCATTTCTCGGCTTCTGGGTTTCCAAGGGGAGTCTTCAGATGGACCCTGGCAAGATTCAGGCAGTATTGGATTGGCCCCAACCCAACTCAATCAAACAGGTACAACGCTTTTTGGGATTCTCTAATTTCTACAGGAGATTTATTCGAAATTTTAGTTCTGTTGCTGAGCCTCTAACTACTTTGACCAAGAAGTCTAATGGGCCATTCACATGGACAGACAGAGCCAATCAGGCTTTCAACTCCTTGAAGCAGCACTTCACATCGGCGCCTATACTGGTGCTCCCAGACCCAGAGTTACCCTTCGTTCTGGAGGTGGATGCCTCGGACGTGGGCGTAGGAGCCGTATTGTCACAGAGAAGTAAGAACACTCACAAGCTTCACCCCTGTGCTTTTTTTTCTCGTCGACTCAGCCCCACTCAGAGAAATTATGACATTGGAAACCGGGAGCTGCTTGCCGTTAAGATGGCATTGGAGGAGTGGAGGCATTGGCTGGAGGGGTCCAAACACCCGTTCCTCATCTGGACGGACCATCGTAATCTCACCTACATCCGAGACGCCAAGAGGTTAAATTCACGACAAGCCCGTTGGGCCCTCTTTTTTAACCGATTCAATTTCACTCTCTCCTATCGCCCAGGTTCAAAGAATCTCAAACCTGATGCCCTCTCAAGACAGTTTGACCCACCCGAGAAAGAGACCCATCCAGAAACCATCCTCCCCACCTCCAGGGTGCTAGCCTCCATCCAGTGGGACTTAGAAGAGGCTGTCAAAAGAGCCCAAAAGCGTCAGCCCGATCCAGGTAATGGTCCTAGAGGGCGTCTCTTCGTTCCTGATCATTTACGTTCCAAGGTGCTGCAGTGGGCACACGCATCCCCCTCCTCAGGTCATCCGGGGGCCACTAGAACCTGCGAGCTGCTCCAGAGGAAGTTCTGGTGGCCCAGGATACAGGCGGATGTTCGGACCTTTGTCTCCGCCTGCTGGGTGTGCGCTCAGAACAAGGAGCCTAGGAGCCATCCTCAGGGCCTGCTGCACCCACTGCCCATTCCGAGACGTCCCTGGTCCCACATCTCTCTGGATTTCGTCACTGGTTTGCCGCAGTCTCAAGGTAACACTGTTATCCTAGTGGTGGTGGACAGATTTTCCAAGACGTGTCGTCTTATACCCCTACCTAAACTCCCCACAGCTATACAAACTGCCGAAATCATGATGAGACACGTCTTTAGAATCCACGGCTTTCCCCAGGATATGGTCTCGGATCGTGGGCCACAGTTTACCTCCCGATTCTGGAAGGCATTCGGTCAGCTCATAGGATCCTCTGTTAGTTTGTCATCCGGGTTTCACCCCCAATCGAACGGCCAGACCGAGAGAGTTAATCAGGACATTGAGAAGACACTGAGGTGTCTCGTGTCCAACAATCAGACCACCTGGACTCCTCGACTCATGTGGGCCGAGTTTGCACATAATACCCTATACCACTCATCCTTACACATGTCTCCTTTTGAGTGCCTGTTTGGTTTCCCCCCCTCTCTGTTTCCCGGACAGGAGCCAGAGGCAGAGGATCCAGCTGCCACCCAGTTCGTCCGCAGATGTCAGCACTCCTGGCAGAGAGCCCGGGCGGCCCTCATTAAAGCAACCCAACTACAACAGAGGCAGGCTAACAAGCGTCGGAGAGTTGGTCCGATACTCCGCGTAGGGCAAAGAGTATGGCTCTCCACCCGAGATCTTCCTCTACGAGTGGAATCCCGTAAGCTGGCTCCTCGGTACATTGGCCCCTTTAAGATTACCAGGAAGGTCAACCCAGTCTCCTATCGACTCCTACTACCCAGGTCTATGAAGATTCATCCCACCTTTCATGTTTCTCGATTAAGACCTGTTGTTTGTTCCACTGTGTCTCCTACCAGAAAGTCTCGGCCAGCACCCCGCATCATTGAGGGACAACCAGTTTTCACAGTTCATAGACTGCTGGATTGCCGACGGGTGCGTGGGAGAGTACAATATCTGGTCGACTGGGAAGGCTATGGACCGGAGGAACGAACCTGGATCCCTGCCCGGGATATCCTTGACCCGACCCTCATCTCTGATTTTCATCAGACCAGAAGACACCATCAGGGGAACGTCAGGAGTCGTTCCTAGGGAAGGGGCTTCTATAACGTGTCTGTTCCTTTGGGACTGTTTGTTCGTCCTGGCCTGCAGGGGTCGCTCTTCTCCTGCCAGGTGCCTTCAGATAGACCACATTATGGACTCTGGTTGCTCCAGGCCTGTAGAGGTCAACATTGCCTCCTTCTACATCTCATCATTACCGGATTGTCTACACCTGTGTTTGACACTTTATAAGTGTGTTTGTTCCCTGCCTTTTTTGTTCAGTCTTGATCCGTTTACCCCTCGTTTCCTGTTGTGAGCAGTATGGTGTTAAGTGTTATACTTATGTTGAGTTTTTTAGACCCCCGAGTCTACCTTTTTGTTACTCTGTTTTTTGGAAGCACGGCTTACCAAGTTTGTTTTGAACTTTAAGTTTTTTTGTCTACTTATTAAAGTTTTTTTCCATTTCTGATGACTTACGCCTCTGGACTATCTATCTCAAGGGTTTAAAGCCCTTGGAACTAGCTCAGTGAGCTACACCTCAACTCTTGCATGCCAGGGACCCGGGTTTGATCCCCTCTCCAGGCAACCCATCACAAGTGGTCTAGCTTTTGTTGAAACCAGTAACTTTGTATTGGCACCTATTGTATTATTGCTCCTGTATGACATATCGCTTATTGCTCCCTAAACTCTTTGTAAGTCGCTTTGGATAAAAGCGTCTGCTAAATGACTAAATGTAATGGTAAACTATCCCTTGAAGAGAGGCTAATCCAATACAGTGCAATGACTACTGTATGTTCAATGTTTAATTACACATTTATGTTTGTCATTGTGTTCTCAGATTGTCAGTTACTGCATTTATGACCATTTATTTGCATATGAAGTGTTTGGTTCCAAAATTAGTTTTTTTTATTCTATTTTTTATTGTGCATTCCAATTAATATCAATCAAACTGCAGTAAAAAAATACAGCTAACTAACACGATAAAACACAATAAAAACATGATAACATAAATGAGTTATCTCATTTTGGAACCAAACTCTTCACATTATCTTTTACATTTTGGCTGAGTGAAATCTCAAAATTCATCGCCAAGATATTAAAGGTTACAGATTTGACATTCAGACTTTACATTTCAACATAAATGTTAATTTTGCTAATACGATGTTTGATTCCAATCCTATAAACACCTTAATATATGGAGATATTTGCTTAAAATATAAAAATTAAAAAGCTAAATTAAAATCCTCAAATAAAATGTTCAAATGAAAAATGAATTGCTCAAATGAAGTCAAAGGTTATCTCAAATGAAAAGGCAAGTACAAATAGTTTTTCTCAGTTGCTTTGGTACAGTATGTTAAATCATCCTTAAAATTTGCAAATTAGTAAGTGCATCTCTTAAAACAATTTATACAAACAGCATCACACAATTTATTTTAGACATTGTGAAAAAAATGTTGTAGGCTGGATTGCCTGAAAAATCTTATTCTTTAATCTAAAATAAATATGTTAAATTATAGTTAAGTTTAAGTTAAGTATATGTTATTAGTTTTATATTTATGTCAATGAAAATCAGTGCCACCAGAATGACAAATCATTGTGTCATTGTTCATAAACAAGAACAACAAGAGTATCGTCACGTCAGTATTTCCTGATGCAAACTTTGCCAAACACTGAAATAAAACTGCTGCTACAACTGACAATAATACATTTTTTAAGGCTTATTATAGTAATGTTACACATACCCAGCAATTAAAATACATTTATTTGTACTTTTTTAAAATAGAAAAATCATAGCATGGAGACCTTTACTAAACATACTTGGTATACCACAGATATATTTATTATTCCATATACTTGCTTGGTCATGAAAATGGTCAATATATTTTACATTGTGCACAAAAGTGGGAAACAATCTGCTAAAAGGTTTTGTGAACACTTAAAGGATGCAAATAAAAATGAATACTTTGGATTTGAAACTTTCAAGTACAGTGAGTAAACATGCCAGTGTGCCAGACAGTCTAACAATACAATTGTTTAACTAATTAAACATTTGTTTTACTTTCTTCTTCAAATAGACGATTAAGCAAGATATTTTGTATGCACAAAATAGATATCAATGAATGGATCATGAAAATCACCAGCCGTAAGCCCTGGTCCACACAACCTTCTTCTTGAACTCAGGAGTGGTTCTCAGAGCCATCAATGAAGCTAATACAGAAGAAAACAAATCAGTCAAACCAGATGTTTTACTGTAGCCACATTTTTTGCATTTGCGTTTGCAAATTGTTTTACAATAATTTTTCTTTAAGCATTATGAGA
Organism: Triplophysa rosa; assembly: GCF_024868665.1. Classification (NCBI taxonomy): domain Eukaryota; kingdom Metazoa; phylum Chordata; class Actinopteri; order Cypriniformes; family Nemacheilidae; genus Triplophysa; species Triplophysa rosa. Next base: position 8,286,532 of record NC_079890.1, read on the forward strand.
AAAACAATACGCATAATACATTTTGACAATCAACAACTTAAATATCTCACCTTTGGCTATGCAGATGGCAGTCTTTGAGAAACCCTGCCCAGGATGTTCGGTGATACTGAAGAGCCAGTCAATGAACTGCAAGAAAGAAACATTTTGCCTGAATTATGCCGCATGTTAAACGTTCTTAACCCATCATAAAATCCTGCTGCTTGTTGAGACAAGTAATAGCACACCTAAGCAATCGCATCACAATTTCATAAAGTCTCTTACTGCAGGACAGACCAAGGCATTTCTTTGTCCTCATTCATGGTCATGTATATTTATGTGAATGAAACTTGTGATAAAATAAATGAGGAAACAATTTTCAGTAAATAGTGACTTGGTTTATTCCTCACACAAAGGTATGGTAGCTTTCATAAAGTCATAAGGGTTGTCAAAAACATAAGTAAAATTACATGCAGTAAAAATATATAGTTAAAGAATCTTACACAGAAATTCAGATTCAACAAACTTTAATTAGAACATAATCATATTTAAATAAATGCATGTCTTTAACTGTAAACACCATAAGACAATACATACTTTCTGTAACTGAGACTTCCACGGCTCTTTGGCAAGTAGTTCCTTAATACTGGATGGAATTCCAATTAAGCATGATGCCACTGACAGCTCAGTGGAGGCAGGGCTGACATAGAGATCGTCGACCAGTCCTAATGTCTGAGAGGACTGTCGCCAGGGAAACCACTGAGCTCTGATTCCAACAAGAAGTGGTGCACAATGGTCAGCCCAAGACACCACTGCTGCAGCAAACACATTCAGCAGAAAATCTGTCCCCTGCAAACAAAAAAAGGCAGTATTATTGTATGATGAGGAGAATTTTTGCTCCCTGCTTCTGCTGATGTGTTTTACAAATAAATCGATTTTGCTGTATGTCTTTAGAACTACAGTATGGCAAACAATAACACTTTCCGGATAGCACTGACTGCAGCTAACTCTTAAAAACACAAACCTCTATAACATTGACACATTTAACGGAGGGAGATCCATATGCAACATTTCTGATATGGCCCATTAGCTCTAATAGCCACTCCATTCTCTTAGAGACACCTGAAAAATAAACAAAACTTTAACTTCTGAAACAGCATAATTATTTAGATGGGGTACATTATTTTAAATGGATAGCACAGAAACTGAAATTACATTATTGAATTAAATTCTTCAGTTATTTAATTCTTGTCTTTTTACTTTATCATAAACTCTTAGCACCAAAATATGCACTAACTTCCACATTATTGTATTTTTACGATTATTAGCTACCTGTATTGGCACTCGAGGCAAAGCGTGACTGGTGGAGGCCCTGCAGGAGAAGCCAGCTGATTCGTTCTTTATTCCCCACTTGAAGAATGGTACTGATGACATCATTAAGGCCAAGGAGAGGGACTCTGCCTTTAGAAGTCAAGTAGGACAGGATGAAAGCTGTTTTTTCCAAATTAGCCTGTAGAGGGGGTCCAAGGACAGGAGAGAAACGAAAGGGGTGGTTTTGGGTTGTGAATTTGGTTATTTGTTGCCTTTAGCCTCTGTCAAAAAACTGGGTTGGCTGTTGCATTAAATACAAAATTTCAATACAGAAGAGGCTGTAAATATTAATGATTTATTATGGCAAAAAGGAGAATGAAAGTTTGTTTATTCACAAAAAAAATGATTCATAAGGGTCCATGGTTGTAATTTAGGCACACTAAACATTTAGTGCATAATGATTACATATACGGTACAATCAAATATATACGTATTTTAATCTGATTTATAAATGTACAGATATCATGATTTAACACGAGTAAAGTATAATGTCACTAAAATGGATATACCTCAGTTACTTTGACTAGGCGGTCTATCTCTGTGTCACTTAGTTCAAATAGACACAAACATATTTCTTCATACAGGTCCCCCTCCCCAGCCTGCACACACAACACACAAAAACGACTCACTCAAAATATTTTTTTGTTGTATTATGACAACAATATTATGGTACAATATGTAAATATGGTACAACAATAAATTTTGCTAAATGGTCCCAGTTTAGGTAACATATTTGCTGCTTACACAATATAACCGATATTAGGATATACTGTATAAGGATATACCTGTATGTTATCAGGTAAGAGGTTGTAGATCTTTTCGGTAGTGGAGTACAGGCTGCTCCAGCAGCTCTGAGAAGAGTTGGGAACAGCCAAAGCTTTGGACAGGCCACGCAGGATGGAGGGGCAGAGGGGCATTCGCTGGGGACGTATGTCTGCCTCAAACTGCTGGACTGCCAGGCAGTCCAAATACACTTGCAGTTTTTCTTCAGCTACATGTTTCATCCAGTAGCACAAACACTCGTAGAGATAAGCTCTTGTGCGGAGCTATGATACAGAGAGTGTATACAATATTACTAATTTTGTTTCCTAATAAATGGTATCATTAGTAACTAATTTAAGGTTTACAAAAAAAGTAGCATTTAAATGAATGGCTTATGTCTTCAGAGGGCTAACTCTGAGTGTCTACATTACTATTCAAAATTATTCATTTTCATGTTTTAACATATTTAACATGGAAAAAGAATACCATACACTCAGACTATGAACAAGGGGTGGCACAATCCAAATGCTGAGGAAAAGTGAAGCACTTTGGGAAGTCTGGGCCTGAATGCTGGATAACTCCAAACAGTGATGTTGGACCTCTTCACCTGCAGAAGGCACATTTGACCACTTTATACAGTTTTAAATGTGAGAAAATGAACACTTACAACTTTCATTGTACTAATACCCTCTTCACTTGTTGAGTACAGCAGGAAACCAAGAAGCTATGTCTTACAGTGGCTTAATCATGCTCAGGCACTGAAACTAGGGCTGCAAAATGATGACAATATTAGATTTAACACTAAAGTACTACATGTTTTGAAATGTTTTGCAACTGTCTGGAAAGCAGCTGAATTCAATAATTATTTATTTAAGCATGTAAAACAAATCGAACTGTTTTCATTAAATATTTTATTACTGTTGTATTGTCTCACAAGTCAAATGCACATTGACTTAAATAAATAAATAAATCTTCATTATTCATTCAAAAGCATCAATTAAATTTTTACATCCACTTAAATTGAAATTCATGTGGCACATCATTTGGCACAAATATCATTTTCATCACAAACAAGTTTAATCATATAAAGACCATAATGTTTTGGGTATGATTGATGATCATCGGACACAAAAGCGTGACCGGCTGAGGTGGTTGGAAAAAATGTGGATACATTTAAGCTAATGAAACTACAGCAGTAAAATATGCATTATGAAGAGGCTTCCTTACTTAATAACTTGAATACAGCTTGCATTTAAACATATGATGAAGCAATGAACACAGATGACCATCACACCCAGCTTAAAGTGGCTTTTATAAAAGGATGACAAGATCAATATTATAAAAGACAAAACTATTTTATAACATTTAAAAAATCATTAAAATAATAATCATTAACTCACCAAAATTGAGTCTCATTAGCGGGGAGAGAACTGCATTCCAGTTGATGGGAGGATACTGGAAATTTGCACCAACTGTGGCTAATGCTGCCATGACTGTCTTTACGAAATGTGGAGGAGTAAACTCTGGCCCTACACAGAATCTGAACATTAGAATGATCTTAAAACATTCTCAACACATTTAAAATACATTTGATAGTGCTGCAGACTATGAATTATAGTTGTGAATTGTGACTGTGAATTATTAAGTATAGAATAGTATACAGTATACTGTAGTGTAATATATGACTAAATAAAAAAATGACATTAGATGGTGATACGCAGAACATTCAAGAGATCTGTCAGAGTAATGCATTTAAACTATAACAGGCACCCATACACTGTAATTTAGCTGTAGTCAACTAAACTTCATTTAATGTCCAATCTATTTGATTGATAAAATTATAAAAGTTATCTCGACTTCAGTAAATAAAAAGATCAGAAAAACTAACTAACTAAATAAAACAATCATAGGGTCATTTTTTGCATTTGTATTTAATATTTAAAAGTAAAGCTGTAAAACAATGTAAACCTGTACGCTGGGATAGGCTCTATTTTTTTTCTTTTAACTCGTTTCTTTGTATTTTGGCCAAAAACAAGTTAAAATATAATAAACATAATAAACATTTTGACTTATATTTTGACAAACTTATTGAATTATATTTAAATTGTATCAGTAACCCCTGGTACCCCTAAAAATAAAAGAACATCACAGACAAAAATGTCCTCTCATTAAAAACCTATATAACATTATTTCGATAGACCTGACTTAAAAGTACTAATTAAAATGTAATTAATATTTACAGGAATGCTGGAAGGTAAAGAACCCCACGAGGTAATAACAAAATTAAATAATATATTGTTACCTTTCCTCCCTGCTTCAGTGATAAAGTCGACACATGCCCGGATGACACTTTTTTCTGTAAGATATCCAAAGTCCTGAGGAACTGTAAAAAGCATGAAAAATAATGTTTTAATAAATTATCTTTTATGTCATTAAAATATATCACTAATAATAATATCATTAATAAAGATTGAATTATACTGTAGTTTCACCTGCGGTTCGACTGTGGCTACTGCACATGTGGGCCAGATGCAGGTGTCCGAGCAGACAGGCCCCATTTGACTGCAGACCAATCGTTCCAGAGAAGGTGATGATCTAGTACAAAAGATAACTTTACATTAATCAAAGTTTTGTTTTATTATTGGTTATTACATGTTTACATTGCCTCACTTACCTGTGTAATAGCTCGGATAACCTCATTCAGTCTGCTCTGCTGTTGTGAAGACTGCTCTGATTCGCACTTCAGCTAATAAGGGTAAGAACAAACTTTCTGAAGCTCAAAAACATTTGCATTTATACAACTTACAGACACTTATCCAAAGGGTGAGTAAATAATGACAAAACAACACATTTGTTTTGTGTTAACTATATGCCCTTTTTAACATATTGTTTTAAATCTACAGTACAAATTCAAGTTACAAACCAATTACTTCATTAAATACCAAAACGAATTGAGTAGTGACCTCAATTGACCTCATGTTTATTTAAACTGCCCCTGGATATTTACTTTTTTAACTGTCATATTAAAGCCTACATTTTCAATCTCCTGCAGTTAACCTTTATTTAAATTACACAGAGTGGAAGATATCTATTCTAGTGTACAAGCAGCTCTGGGTTGATGAGATTTAATCAAGTTTTGTTTTTTAAGCAAGAAAGGCACAAGCTAAATGAACTACATTCAAGATTTTATCCCAGGCGTAACCACAAGAATAAATCTAATGATGTAGGTTTTTAAATACTCTAAAATGTGTTTATAGTGTTTATTCAGTGACTTTAAGTTGCTTAAAGACGCATTTACACAGATCTTTTCATCGAAGGGGAGGCAGAGTAATCCGAGACATTCACAAGGCTCCAATTCGAGAGAAAATCCTTCCAGACTGCTGTTAAGTCCCACCGTTACTATGGCGACACTTCCTGGCCACCTTCCAAATACGGTGGCATTTGCATTTAAAAAGGCGAGACAGCATTCGGCTGTATATGTGTGTGAGTTTAAGTGTCTGGAAAGTGGGTGGGCATGGGAGAGTGTAATCTGCCACACAAAAAAAGCCTGGCACAGGTGTGGGGTGAAAAAAGGACAGTGTCCATATGAAACTGGCATTTAACTGATGTACATTAAGGCACTTCAACATTATGTTATATTTGTGGGATAGTTAATGAGAAAGCAGTCTTACGTTTCTTATAAAAATAAGATCATCAGGTACGTACTGCAAAGATTTATTGCTGTACTAATGTGCAATATTTACAGACATGTACATAGGATGCAAAGGTATTTTTCAGAAAATTTTGAGTAATCTTATTTCCATTACTAATCACATTATTAGCATAAAAGGTAAATAAAAAGGTAAATGTAAAAATTAACACACTTGGCATTCAGCATGAATCGTCTTGGAAGTTTAAGCAAATATACTGGCATAACTTGAGAATGTTCCAAAGAGAAGCAAGGAAATCAGAACAACTTAATAAGGTCTCATTTGTTAATATTTCTTAGAGCTTTAGCTAACATTCGCTCTCTGTTGTTCGTTCATGACAGTTCACTGTGCATTAGCAAAATGTTAACAGATACAACTTTCGATTTTACACATTTTATAGCAAATGTTAAAATTAACATGAACTAAGGATTCATAAATACTGCAGACGTATTGTTGATTGTTGGGTTCATGTAAACTAAGTGTTTTGGAAACAAATATGTTATTTGAATTTCAGCTACATTTTTAAACCCCTGTTTCACATGTTGAATTACCGGAATTAGAGCCGTCTCAGATCCAACCAAAGCAACTAGTCCATTGAGGGCAGACAGCCTCTGCATTGTGGGACATCCCTGAGAGAGATAAAAAATGAGATTACTGTATAGTTTCTTTCTCAAGGTGGGCTGTGTGGATGTCTGGACATTATAGAGCAAAACGTTGGGAATAAATATCAAATATCAGGCAACAACAAACCCTGATAAACAGTCGTTCACTTAATATAACCCACTGCCAGGGAAATAAACCATGTAATTTCCTTGACCCTTTTCTTTCACGGGCTTATAACAAAAGTGTCATGATTGTGGATAGAGTGCAATATATTGTATAACAAGAAATAATAAACTATAAAAAATGCTGGATTATTTTGAACTGAGCGCTGGGTCAAAAAGGGACAAACCCAACAGTTGAGTTATATTGTTTCAACCAAAAATGCTTAGTTTATATTTGACCCAACAATAGGTTAAAACAACAATTTTCTGGGTTAATTTAACTCAACGTTTGGGTTCATCTCTTTTTGACCAAGCGCTGGGCTTAAAATAATCAAACATTTTTTAAAGTGTGCATTTAATAACAATAATGACCATGTTTAGATCAATACAATTTCATTGTAGAGGTATAAGACATTTTACTGTTGTGGGAAAAGTGTGTTATTCTTTGAAGTACACATTACTTCTGCCAGTAGTATCTTGGTCCAGGCCGCCAACAGACGAGGTTGGATGTCAACAGCTTTACCATGACCACAAGAAGAGAGACCATTAACCGTCAGCCCCAATGCCAAGGCAAAGCCTGGTGTCTAAACAGCACACAAAATATACAGTGTATTAGTATGAATTCCTTTTCCATCCCAAAGCCAAACTAAGTGCAAGAACCGCTTAATCAAAGTAGACCATTCTAAATATAATGTTCAGCCTTTATGCATTATTCTTCTGGTAGTTTATATGAGAACATCTCAGCTCTCACCTGTTGACTTTCCTCTGTTAGAGAGCGAAGTATGTTCATGGTTTCCTCTGCCTTACTGGCCTCAATAATTCCTGAGCTAAATGCTGATACTCCAACACACGCCACAGAAAAGGCCCAAACCTGACCAAACACACAAGTAATGCTTGGATGAATAAAAGTGAATGCCACCAAAAATATTCTCTCCATGGTTCTATTAATATAAACAACAAAACTAAATGCAGATGCATGGCCGAAAATTCGCTTGCCATTGGCAGGTGAGGCAAAAAGTTATGGGACTGACCTCTTGTTGCACGCGGCTCATACTGCTGCTGTCGTGAAAGGTCTGCAGAAGTCTGTCCAATGTGAGAGACACACAGCATCGCTCATGTTCAGATTGACTGCTGCTGCTGAGTGAACTCAGGACCAACCCAACACCTAACACGCAACCAGCGCTATGACACAGAGAAAGATACAACTTTTTTGTACAACATACAATTTTATCAGTTACACATCGGATGCAACATATTGATTTAAAGCTGGAGATGATGAACATTAGGGCTTCAACTAATGATTATTTTGATAATCGATTAGTTGGCCGATTATTTTTTCGATTAATCGGTTAAAATGTAATTACATCTTTTGCTTATAATAAGTAAATCAGATATGGGAAAAGTATACACAACTGAACTCATTAGCCTTCTCCCAAAATGTTGTGAATGTCTCCATAATTAACACAGCTGGTGAGTTGATTCATGTGTCATATTAGAAGCAACTGACAATAGTCTCTCCCAAATGTGGGAGCGAGGGGAGGGTCGGCCAAGGAAATCATTTTTTTGTGCCATGAAAAGTGAGATATTTGTCATTCAAATGTAGTGAAGTACAGTAAAAAGTAAAAGCAATACTTAAGTATAAATACTCAAAAAGTGTCCTTAAGTACAGTACTCAAGTAAATGTACTTCGTTACCCACCTCTGAACTAAATAAACCCCCAAATCAGGGTATTTAGCCTATTATGTACTTTGCAAAGTGCAAACGCCACAAATTGGGTTTCACTAATATAATCTTTAATTTTGTCATTTAAAACACCTCTCCCCTTTAAACTTTAAAACTGCGCAGGTTGAAGAGATGCATGCAGAACACGTCGGACTTTAAAACTGCGCACCTCGCGCTGCACGGAGACGCACGCACCGAGAGACACGTCTGACTTTAAAACTGCGTACCTCGCGCTGCACAGAGAGACACGTGTGACTTTCAAACTGCGCAACTTGTGCCGCACGGAGACACATCCATGGAGAGACACGTCTTGACTTTAAAACTGCGTACCTCGCGCTGCACGGAGAGACACGTGTGACTTTAAAACGGCGCATCTCACGCTGCACGAAGAGACGCATCCATGGAGAACCACGTCTGACATTTAAAACGGCGCAGCTCATGCTGCACGGAGAGACACATCTAAAACGGTAACTTTAAAATGGAAGAAGATGCGCTTGATTTGTAACTGCGCAGCTCGCAAGTGACGTCACAGACCAACTAATCGATAATGAAATTCGTTGACAACAAATTTCATTATCGATTATTATCGATTTTATCGATTAGTTGTTGCAGCCCTAATGAACATCACCAACGTAAAGGGATAGTTCCCCCAAAAATGAAAATTCTGTCATCATTTACTCACCCTCAAGTTGTTCCAAACTTGTATACATTTCTTTGCTCTGATGACCACAGAGAAGGATATTGGGAAGAATGTTTGTAACCAAACAGATCTCACCCCCCATTGACTGCCATAGTAGGGAAAATAAATACTTTGGGAGTCAATGGGGGGTGAGATCTGTTTAACATCTCTCTTTGTGTTTAGCAGAACAAAGAAATTCATACAGATTTGGAACAATCTGAGGGGGAGTAAATTATAAAAAAAAAATTGGGGGGGTGAACAATCCCTTTAATATAGAGTACGTTCAGAGGTGGGTAGTAACGCGCTACATTTACTTCGTTGCATTTACTTGAGTAACATTTTGGAAAATATGTACTTTTTAAGTAAAATTAAAAGTGTGTACTTTTACTCTTACTTGAGTAAATTTCTAATAGAAAATCTGTACTTTTACTTCGTTACATAACTTACATTGCGTGACGTTCCTTCGTTCCTTCATTTTAAAATATGCTTTTTAAAATTCGTTGTTTATTTCAAGGTTGTCGTCTCTTTTTACGGGCATTCCCGAGTGATCGATTCTTTTGAAAGCATTAATTGAACAATGTGCAAAACCATTTGAATAGGCTAATGAATCAGTTCAAATGATTTGTTCAGTTCGCAGCACGATCTGAATCATCTGAAGCAGGATTACTCACTCCTCGTATAGCGCGAAACTTAAGAACACGCAGAACACAAAGAGCGTTGGATGAAGTGGATATGAATCTATATCTATACAATCAAAACTGCAAATGTGTCATATTGTTTGCCAGCAATGATAAATGCCCGCCATATGCGTGCACCCGCGCGACCTGTTCGTCAGACACCGCAACATGCGCGTTACCTGTCAGACACAGAGACGTGGGCTTGCAGAAATATACATTTGAAGAACAGAAGGAAGAAAACTTGTTGATGGGCGTGTGGTTCACTGTTTACTGTTTGTTTACAGGTAAGAGCGTTTCACAACACACACGTGACACAACACGAGAAAACATGAGCTTTGTTCAAAAATGTGCATTTCATTTAAGAGAGCACTGCAGATGTTCTAGATCATCTTAGGAAATGCTCTGAGTTTAGTTCATGCTTTAGTTTGACATGGTCTATTATTCTAAATAAATTGTGTAAACTACATTGACATCAGGACTAGATTAAATTTACAGAAATGCTTGTCTCTTCTGTGTTTGTCTATTCTTTAGTCTCTCTAGTATATTGCAAAGATATCTGCTTATGATAATTAAAAATATTGATTAAAATGTAATATTAAAATATTGGCGTTAATATTAATTTTATGTAGTAGGCCTATATAATCAGATACAAAGTAACTAAGTAACTAGCTACTTGAGTAGTTTTTTCATTGCATACTTTTTTACTTTTACTTAAGTAATTTTTAAAATAGTGACTTTTACTTTTACTTGAGTAACAATTTCTCTAGTTACTTGTACTTTTACTTGAGTAAAGATTTTGGCTACTCTACCCACCTCTGAGTACGTTTTAAATACAAATGACACTGACATTTCTACTTTTTTTCGGATTTCATAGTACAACATCTTGGATTATTACAAAGAGATCCTGGCTGATGAATAAATGCTGAATATTTTTTTGCAGAAAGACAGTGTTGTACAGTAGTTTTGTTTTGTTCATGTCACAGTGAAAGCATGGCACACACACTTTAAGAAGTGGTTTAATCACACTAAACATCGAATAATCCAAAGAAATATTGTCTTTGCACAAACACACAATGACAATAATTAGAAAATTTGAAATATTTACAAATGGTTTTAAAATATGTCTTAATTGGGTCCATTTCAGATCACTTCCTTTAAAAAAAAAGTCGTTATGTATTAACAAAACCTTGGTCAGTTCATTTTGTGGCCATTTCAGACACTGCCCTGGTTATCACAAATCAGCAATTAGCTTGAGCAATTACATCAAGATAAAGACATGACAGACTAACTTGTATTCCAAATGTGTTTTGAAGCAGCAAGCTTCCAACAGTTGAAAATGCTCCATCAACAGCTCTGCTACTGACCGCCCAGATATATCACTGAAATAAAAGTGGATATAAATGAAAACATTAAAAGAAATCAGTAAGCAATAGACCGTTTCATAGGACGTGGGGGCCTGGACTGCAGTTAACTTCCGGTCTATGTTTGTTTATCAGTCTGGCTAGTGTATAAAAACTTTACTATTTATCTTTTATTTAATTTATGTAAATATTCATTTAATTATTATTTTATTGTTTAATAATTGTATTAAATAAATGGTTTGTTGAATTTTGTTGTATACAATTTTTTGAATGTGTCCTGTAGTTTTGTCGCATTTAAAGAAACCTTATGGGACACTGACATCTCGTGGTTGAGCTATGTGTCGCAGTCTAAACACAAAATATTGGAGAGACAATTTAGCCAAGTAACGGTTCTTCTCGGTTTCTTTTGCTTGTTATCAGAAATAATCTACAGGCACTCTATTATTTGCTAATGTGTACCGGAAGTTAAGGGCAGTCCACAAACACGCTCTTGCGCAGTTTATGTTGTTGCTCTGAAACTGTCTATAAGCATTCGGTGATGTTGATACAGTAGAAACTACAATGAATAAAAAATGTGTAAAAATAGTAGTGTTCTCTCAAAAAGTTAAGTTTTATCTCTGTTATTCCAGTGAAGAGTCCTCTTTTTGAAATTCTTGGATTCTGTTCAACCCATATGTCAGAATTTACTATTTAGTACTTTTTAGTACTTCAGTACTGAATGCCACTCCAATGTTTTTCTTAACTCTGAAGCTTGTAAATGCCTACAATTAACAGTTAACATTCACTTCAAAGCACATAAATTGCATCAATGAGGCAAAGATTAAACATGTTTAGCAAATATTGGCAGAAACAGGTGTGCAAAACACAGTAATTGATCCTCTCAGCTAATAATTCTGCACCTGCGTGTTGTTTTTTACACAGTCATCTGAGAAATAGTCATATAGTAGAGCTTGGTGATGTCAAACACAATAACCAACATCCAACTTTGATTTTTCTAGTCCTAGCGCAAGTTCTAGCTGCAACAATAAGTCAAACGATTATATTGTTATAAGAATAACTCACCTGACTCTTTCATTGTGCAGGCAAGCTAGAAACATGCCCAAAGCCAGCCCGCTGTGGAGCTGAACCGCCTGAGATTCATCTGCAGTGGGCGAGCCAGGGAGCCCCGCCGCCAGAGTGCTCAGTACAGCAGGCACACTCTCCCTGCGTGACGTCACCAGCACGGGCACCAGCAATGCCAGGCCCAAAGCGGCACATGAGCGGGCGATCACACTAGCAGTGTTCTCCCCCGAATATGAGCGCTATGAGTTAACAGTGTGCGGGAGAATAATTTGTATCACGTTAGTACTTAAACATACTTAAGATTAAAGGGATAGTTCACCCAAAAATAAAAATTCTGTCATTTTAAGGTGCAGTTTGTAAAAACTTGTCTTGCTATAAGTCCGAGACTGCTCGAAACAAGTTAGTGGCTTGCTAGATGCTAGACACTACTTCCGCATTTGTCCACGACACTGTTGTCATGCGGTTTCTATGTCAGTAATGTCAGGTCCCGGGTCTGATCAACAGTTTGTTTTGTCCTGTCTTTTACATGTTAGTGTTTGTCTAGCACAATGAGAAGAGTTTGACAGCTCTCCATGTGCTGGGTGTTTGTGTGTAGACCTCGCCTTCCTCGCTATCCTCTTCACGACACACCTGTTCTCACTCACGCTAATCTCCGCACACCGGTTTCCACTTCCGCTATCTAGCCTCTCTTCCTATTTAACCTCCTGCATTCTCTTGTTCCTTGTCAGTCCGTTCTTCTCACGGACTTCTCACGGACTCTCCCTTCGGGGTTGTTGCACGGAACTTCTCACGGACTCTCCCTTCGGGGGTTGTTGCACGGAACTTCTCACGGACTCTCCCTTCGGGGTAGCTGCACGGAACTTTGCTAAGACTCTCCCTCTGGGATTTTGCAGCGGCTTCCGGATTAAACTCGAGTCCTACACTCGTGAGCTATTCAAGGTCCCTTTAACCATCTCCCATATTATTCCTTGGCCGAGCGCTCGAGCCTGTCCTACTCCCATTGCTGGTATTACTCCTTGTGTGTTGCTCTGTGCATTTATTGAAATAAACCCTTTTTTGACCCTGCATCTGACTCTGGCCTTTACTGCCCATAACAAGTAAAGGCGGTTAACAAAGGGGGACGCGGATATGACGCCATTGACAGGCAACTGCACAGCCCTGTGTCACTGTTTAGAATGGTGATTTACAAGTAGTTGGAAACATTTGAGATATTGTTAGTACTCAGCTGAGCAAAATATATAACACTAGCTTAGTGGTTTTTGGATATTTTACTGCAAAATTGTTACAAACTGCACCTTTAAAGGTGGGGTGGTTGATTTGGAAAGGTGCTAATTTTAGCCTGCTAGCACTGAAATTATAATCCCACCCTCTATGCGATTTGCCGTCCAAAGCCATGCCTCCTCCAAACACATGAATGTATTTCGTAAATTCATGTAACAAATTACAAACTTAACCCATGAAATTATTCTCAAAGCATGTACATACCTGTCCAAAATAAAGAGAGCAACCATGGTGTCATCTTTCAGATCCTTTGCCTTTAATCACCCATGGGTTATTCTAAATCTGTATACATTTCTTTGTTCTGATAACCAAGAGAAAGATATTTGGAAGAATGCTTGTAACCAAACAGTTCTTAGACCCCATTGACTACCATAGCAGGGAAAATTACTTTTATAATAAAAAAATAACAATTTTTTTATGTTCTGTTAAACCCAAAAGAAGATTTTTTGAAGAATGCAGAACAGCAAACAGTTCTGTGGCACTTTTGCAGCCATTGTCATTTTTCTTACTATGGTAGTCAATGGGGTCCAAGAACTGTTTGGCTACAAGCATTCGTCCAAATATCTTTCTCTGTTCAACCAAACAAAGAAATTTATACAGATTTGGAACAAATAGAGTGAGTAATTCATGACAGAATTTAAATTTTTGGGTGAACTATCCCTTTAAACATGTAATAAAACAATATGGCATAGCAAATACAAGTTACAAAGAGCTGTAATGAGATTAACACACAAGTTACAATAAGAATGTTATAGTGTTTTACTTTAGGAAGTCTAATGGTTTACACTGCAACAATATATGAACAGTAAACTGTATGATACACAACAGCATAAACTGATACAGTATATACAGGATATATTGTTTAGGGGAGTTAGAACTCACATGAATGAACCAGGGGAAGACCTGTCCTTTAGGGTTACTGTTACTGCTAACAATGCTGAGCAGTGTGTCAATCACCATCGACAGCCAATGAGTTGTGGGAAGGATGTCTGGGCCCACCTAAGGAATGGAAAGTCATTACAAAAAAGTAAAGGTATTCAAAAAAAAATAAGGATCAGAAAACAAGACTTCACAATGGCTCTGTCACAAGATCAGAAACCTTAGATCAAGGAACACAGATTCCTCACCTCAGACCCACTCTCAGATTGTGTAGGTAGGTTGCTCTCATATCTGGTTAAGACGACAGCCAGGCCACTCAGTGCCAGGATAGAATTACCCTGAACAACAGGACTATCTCTGTCAAAATATAATGTTACTCTTTGTGAAGTAGTTTGTGCGTTCATTAATTCATTAAGACCTTTACCAAACTGTGATGAACACCAAACACAATGAAATAAAAGATATTAACAGTAAGTTGCTCACTTGGTGGCAGACTTGACCACATCAGTCAGCTGGTCTCTGACCCTGAGAAAAGTCAGAATAGAAAAGAGAGACACCATATGAGAGAGGTTTAAAATGATCTCCAGACTGACAAGGAGACCTTTCATCTCCTCAGGCAATGATTTAAGATCCCGGGAAAACTCATACAGTAACTACAAACAGTAATGTGAGATCTGTCTGAGACCAAAAAAAAAAAATCGTTGAGAAAAAAACCTGAAACAAAATTGTAACTTGAAAAATGTAACAAAACATGAAACCTTTGTACAAAAGGTCAGCGTTTTCCCAAAGCTGGGAAAATATGGATCACTTGATTTCACACAAAATTTGACTTTTGGGGAGTCCTACAATAGCCTGAGTGCATGCTGTCATTCTCAGAGTCTCGATTCTCAAACATTTTCCCCAAGGGTGTTTGGGGTCATAAACACTTCTGACAAAATCGGACATTTAAAAACAACATGCACATATGGGCATAATCCTGTAACCTTAGAACCCCAATGTTCTTTTACTAACCATCCCAGCATGCTTTGGGCCATGTGATTACACATGGACTGCCCCAAGAACCCAGGGGGAGAACAGCTGTATTACACAAAGACGGCGGAACAAACTAGAACCCATGATGCCACGTGGAACAGAGTTCTGGCTACCATCTGAACGTGCTTGCCCATCACTCACTGGCTGACAGGCTGTCAAAATGGCGTCTTGAGGATTGAGTTATGGTCTTCTAGGAGACGGCACGGTTATGTGATAGGTTGTATTATGAGGAGAGTCCACTCGAACAGTGCGAACTATAACAGTCTATACACAGTACAAGATTTATATTGAAAGATTATATGAATTGGTGTAATGATGATGTGCACCCATTTGTGTGTGACAATGAAAAGCTTTTGAAAGGGGGCTGACATTTCAAAGCAGCTGAAAAGGCCACAGCTATCACAATTCAACAGCTCTGAATGGTCTGACAAAAGCAAGATAAAGTATTAAGTAATACATTCACATTCCTCCCTATGGTGCAAGCTTTAATTGTCATGATAAGGTGAGGTGCAAGGACAGAGGACCCAGGTGCAGGCGGGTAAGGGGTTAACAAGACTTTAATAATAAAATAAACCAAAGACAAAACAAAAACCCTCGCGGGGGTAAAACAAGAACAAGGATATAACAGGACACAGGAACAAGGACTAACTACACCTAACAGGACTAAAGATAACATTTACCATTCAATACAAATAACTGGACTGGACTTGAACTCACCCACATGAAACAAATGACAATGAACCAGCACAGGACAGAAAACACAAGGGCATTATAAGGGATCAAAATCAAGAGGGGACAGGTGTGGGGCATGAAATCATAATGAGCACTAATGAGGAAACAAGAGGGCAGGAACTATGACCAGACCGGAGAGTATGGAAGGCCATCAGTGCCAAAATGCCCTTCTCCACATGAAACAAGATGTTCTGTCATGATTCTGCCACTAGATCAAGAAAAGCAAGACAAGATGGGGCAGAACCATGACATCAATTGCAGTTAATTTTTTAGAGGATCCGTTCGTTACTGCATCCACCATGATTGTTTCTGAAAGTGCTTAGTATTTTAGTCCTGTGTGATGTCTGTGACCGCTTGCTGCAAACCATTGTACAGTATAGTACTAAGCTTTTTGTTTATTTAAATAACTAAATATACAAAAATAAGCCAATTTGTGTAAAATGTATATACACTAATATAAAATATATTTGACACCACATTTAAAATAATATAAATGTCAGTGCAAAAACATCAAATTGAGTTCTTTACAATGTTAAACACTCATGCTTAACATGGTCAACTTGTCAAAAAACGAGTTGGGCTTATTACATAGTATTTCTGTGCTCAATACACTCCCCCAGCGATCATACAGGTTTCGGAAAGTTTTTTTAGAACATATAAAACTGTTTTGTAACAATTTTTCTTAGTCCCTTATTGGACAATTCTCCCGGAAAAGCACACGGCAGCAAGGAGAGCAGGAGAAGGAGCATGCACAGACGTCACTTTCACTTGTGTGCGGGAGAGAGAGAGAATACATTCGCGAAGTTCAGGTGTTTGTTTGTTCACTGCATTTGGGTGGTGAATGTTATATAAACGGTTGATATAACGCTGGATTTGGAGATCGTTTGAAACTGATATATAGAGCCGCCCCAGTGCTAGAAGATGCTGGACATGAACCGCATGCGGTGAGTGAAACTGATGTGTTTTGTTGGCAATGGGTGCGCACGTGCTTTAGTTCAGCCTACCCCTCCCCCCGCACACGCCGTATGCTTTCGGAAATACTCTTCGAAGATACGAAGTATGCAATACTACTCTCTATAGGCAATGTTGGGTGTAACTAGTTACTAAGTAATTAGTTACTGTAATTTAATTACTTTTCCCTTGAAAAAGTAAAGGGATTACTCTTATTTTTTCTGTAATTTAATTACAGTTACTTCTGATGTAATTAAACTAAATACTTTGTGTAATATGTGTGTGTGTGCAGAAGAGGAATTTACATCAAAATTCAAAGTCTAACTTTAAAATCCATGCTTTAATGTATAATTCTCACATTTGTAATTAATAATAATACTTTATGTAGTTTTATATTATTTATTTGAATGAATTAAAAGAGCCGTTTCATGTCTATCCTTGAATCACTGAACTAATCAAGGTTGATGTAGGATATAGAAAGTAATTAGTAATAAGTAATTAAATACTTTTTGAAGAGAGTAACTTGTACAGTAATCTAATTACATTATCGAATGTGTAATTAGTAACTAGTAATTAATTACTTTTCAGAGTAATTTACCCAACACTGTCTATAGGTACTCAAGATTAATATGAGATTGGCAGAAACCGCGTGTGTTAGGGCCACTTTAATAACATTTTTTATTTCATTAATACATTTTTCAAAAATATTGTATTTTTTATAATTTTCCTGTTTGCATATACTGTAATTTCTTTTTATTATATACTGTAAACAGTTTGCTATAGTCTCTACTGCTAAAACATGTTATGATGCTGCTTTGCAACAATGTAAACAGGTCTCCTAGCAGAGTCGCCACAGTTAGTATATTATTAACTACAAATATGATTTTCGTAGTTTGAGAAAAAGAAAGTCTGTATGTGTGAATATTACCAGAGCCAGGCCCAATGTTGTTTGTATTGTAGCTCCTCTGGATTCTCTTTACCCTGTGTCTGTAGCATTGCCAGCTCTGCCTTCCGACCCTAATAAATAATAACATATCTATTGATAATAAGTCTAGTTTTATTTTCATACAAAAGTTCACCTTATTTAAGTGTGCATTGGTAATATGTGTAAATCGTGATTCAGTGTGTGTATATAGTTTATCTTTTCATGTTATTGTGTGTTGAAATGCATCAAAACACTAAATGAAGAGTTTGGTTCCAAAATGAAATAACTCCATTTTTATTTTTCCATTACAATTTATATCAATCAAACTGCAGTTGGTTTGTTTTGATTTAAGCCAAAATAACTTTTGTTAAACTTAACTTAACTAACACAAAAAAAAACATGATAACATAATAAAAAACATGATTTTTGAAAAAATAAAAAAACTGAGTTATCTCATTTTGAACCAAACTCTTCAAATACTCTCATCACTGTTGTATGGTGGAGAACGGTCTTTGGAAAGTTAGTTTATTTTGTCATGCTGATGTAATTGACCATGTGCTGTCAGAACCTTACACTAGGGTTTATGGCACAACACACTGTATATTGTTGGAGGTATAAAAGTTCACCTGGATGAGTGCATGGTATGCACGGCTCATGAAGCCGCGCCAGGCTTGAGGCAGGAGCAGAGAGCGATGCCATTCAGATGGCTGGATGTTCACCTGAGAGAAAAAAGAACAAAAGAAAGATTTATAGAAAGCATACAGGAACAAATGTGGAGATGATGACTTTCTTTGTGACAAAAAATATTTTTCTCATTACTACAATGTGAAGAAAAATATACTGCACATTTTACATTGTATACCTGCATTTGTTGTGCTGCTTTAGTTTATTCTGGTTTTAATAAAAAAATATTTTGTTATGAATTATGAATAATGAGAGTAAAAAGGAAAACTAAGACCCTGTCCACACTAATGCGTTTTTTGTTTGAATACGCATCTTTTTCTCTATGTTTTGGCCTTTCGTCCACACTGAGACAGCGTTTTTGTCAACAAAAACTAAGCTTTTCAAAAACGCACTCGAAAGTGAATACATTTGAAAACACTGTTTTCGCATTGTAGTGTGGATGAGAAAAATGGAGGGGTTTAAAAACAACGATGTGTTTTTCGTCATGTGACGCAGTTGTTTCGGCTGCTCTCCTGTTTGATAGCATTAATGTCTGTTCATGCATACTTTAGATTGCATTTTAGGAGATGAAATATTTAATTACTCGCAGTTATTGTTTGGCAGTGGAGCGTGAGTTAAGTTTCACTTTCGCAGCTTTATAGTCTTGTGTTAACAGCAGCAACATCTCTAAGTTACCTCATTACATGACTATTTGAAAAAACTGTCTTTGCTCCACATTGCCGCGACATAATGCAGAAAGTGAATAAACATCTGACAGAAATGACACGCTGACGTGTCTTAGGTTTTACTTATGCGCAGTACATAGATGTAAGCGTTTTCAGACATTTCAGTGTGGATGGGCAGTGTTTGGGAAACGCTTGAAAATGCTAGAGTGGATGAAGAGCGTTTTGAAAACGAAAACTCACTAGTGTAGACCACTGATCTATATAAATGACTGGATTGCGCCTAGAACGCTAAATCAACGGCAGGAGGTGAAGCCACCGGAAGCGATCACGCCGCCATCTTGGTATGCCCAACTGACAGAGAGCGCCATTGACTTACAGTCAAAGTGACAATCTAAAATAACCAGTTTTTCAGCTTATTAGCCGCGCGATAAGTTTTTAGTTCACATGTGTGTTTAAATTAATTGTTACTTCTGCTGTTTTTTCCAATGTTTACGTTTATTTTGGGCAGAATAGTGACGTATAGAAACCAATAGAAGGTGAGTGTATTGCACACTGTTGTAATGGCACATGTGAAAATGTTTAGAAATAAAGTGTCATGACTTAAAAAACATAAAAAGGCTGTATTTAGATTTCAGAATGAGCACATTTATATTGTTGAGGTGTCTCGTTAGTCTGCTGATCTGATATGTATGCTACTGTAATGAAAATGAGTGTAACTCACTCTATATCTAATAAGACGTGAAAATTCCCGACTTAAAATAATTAACCTTTTACATGCTTAAGACATTTGCATTGTAAGAATGTACTGTGAGACTTTAGATATAAAAACGGGGACTGGTAAGTTACTGTTTTATCATTAATATGTGATAACTCCCTATTAATTTAATAGAACGTTTGGGCATACCAACATGGCGGCACGGTAGCTTCAATGACGTCATGAGCAATCCAGTCATTTATATAGATCAGTGGTGTAGACAGAGTCTAAAGCTGAAAGAAGCAATTTGCCCAAGATATGCCAAAGAACAAGTTTCATATGTAAATTGTACATACATACATTTATCAGGGTCAATGCTTGTGCCCAAAAAAATACACTAATAAGATTTTTTCAATTAAAATGTTTTTTACCGCATGACAATAATTTCACAATCCAGAAAATAAAAAAATAAGTATAAAAATAAGTAAATAATGCATGTTTTGGGATCCTTATGAAAGTAAAGAATCTTTTGGATTGAATTATGACCCAGACATGCTTCCATGACATTTACACAAATAACTAAATATAAACTGGAAAGTACCTCATGAATAAGAGTGGCTAACATCTGTTGATAGCTTCGCCCTCTGCTGACAAGGAAGCGGGTGATTGGCTGTCCGTCTTTGTCACTCTGAACAGGAAGGTCGTAACAGAGCAGAAGCCCAGCTATAGCAATCACACATATTTACGTTTACTTTGACTAGTGCGAACACAAAATCGCAGTAAATTTAAAAATAACAAGCAAACAAATATTTTTGTACCTGCTAAGCCAGGCTTCAAGCCTGGTTGCTTATTCTTCTCGTACGTTTTCAACATGAATAAAGGAATTCCAGCTGCAGTTTTTCCTTGGTCAGAGTGCAGAGTTCCCCCACTCAGAGCTGCATAGTACACTCCACGGGGCATTTGGTTCATCTCCTGCCTCACCAAAGCTGTTAGGAAGGTCTCAAGAGCTGCATGAAAATAAAATTCTTGGGTAAAAAGGTTTTTGTGAAAGGTTAAACAGCATATAAGCTCATTATCTACATACAAGGGTCACATCATATCAAAAGCAGCAAAGGTCTTTTAATTATAAATTCTACCTAATCTTTGTTGTGGTGTGTTTCTCCACATTATTACATTGGGACCTCATGTTCTAAAACAAAAACTGTTTTTCCAGCAATTCAGTTAATATGGTAATATGCTAGAATTACATAACAGTAAGAGTGACAAGATTGACACGTTGTGTTACATTTTTTGTGAAATATTGGTTAGCCTTTTTGGAAGCAAAATCTGTCCCAATTTGTTTTACAGCTGGCTGCTTATGTAACCTCAAAATTAATACAAAAACCCTTCGGAAAAGAAGGGTTGTCTACTGTTTCTGGTGAAAAGTGCTGATCCATGCACATTCTAATGCTTGATATTACGACAGTTGCCTTACATTTTTATGTCAAATCAAATTAGCTTTATGAGTCAATTCAACTTATATTGAACCGATTTAAACTTTTGAGCTGTAAATACAACTAGATTTTTTAAGTCAGTATAATATAATTTAAGTTTAATTGACTCATAAAGCTAATTTGATTTAACTTAATTTTATGAAGCTTTTTAACTTACGTTTTTAAGTTGTTGTTTTTTTACAGTGCAGCGAGATGGAGGAGTTTAGTGATACTACACTAAATTATTCAATCTAATAGGTGACGCTTCATTAAATGAATACATTATAATAATAATAATACATATACCTATACCTAATAATACCTAGGTGTCACGGTCCCACCGTCTTGTTTATGAAATTCTAGTCGTGTAGCGGGATCGGGGCAGAGTCCTTAGGTTTTATGTGAGAAAACCATGAGTTGTTTGTTTTTACTTCTCATGTGTTTTCTCGTGTCTCGTCATTGGCCCCGCTACTCTCGTTTCCTTGTTATCTTTCCCTGAGTGTTTTATTACCCACACCTGCCCTGTGTCATTATCCCTCGTTTGTCTCTCCCTATAAATACCCTCTTGTTTCTTTGTATTGTGTTCGTGGATTACGTTTGCATGTGCTGATGTTCTTTGTGGTCATTTTCTTTGAGTTCCTGCCTTGTCCTGTTTTGTCTTGCCCGTGTTAGTTAGTTAGAGTTTTTTGATTATTGTTAGTTTCGTTCTGCCCCATTGTGGGAAGTTTTTGTTTTGGAGTTCTTGTTTTGTTTCCGTGTTCTTATCCTTGTTTTGTTTTTGCACCCCATCGTGGGTTTTTGTTTGGTCTTTGTTATATTAATTAAAGTCTTTTGTTAACCCCTTCACCGCTGCCTGCGCTTGGGTTCTTCCTGCCACAGTACGTGACACCTAGGTATATATAATAAACCTTACATAAAAAGTAATGAATGACAAAAGCTGATATGCAAGGAGGAAATATGTTTTTGTTAATGATCACAGTGTTATATAGGCAGCAATCAGTGTTAGTATGTTTTAGTACTTGCAAACTCTTTTGCTTCGCATTAAAATGTACCTACTTTCCCATAATAAAAAGTATACTCTTTTAGGGGATGCACATTGGAACGCAGCAATAGACACATTATTCAATTTCTAAGATTAGAAACCATTTAACATGGATATTAACTGTTTTTGAAGGTATTTGTGTTACCTGGTAAAACTGGTTGTGGTGTGAATCGAACTAGCTTAACATATGATGATCCTGGCACGGAAATATCTTCATCTTTCTCCTCTTCATTCTCATTGTCCTTCCTTTCAACCTCATTGTCAGATTGATTTGGTACAGGTCTGGCCTGCACGATAACCATCACAATTATGACACCATTATACAAATGTCAACAAAAACACTGTGAGGCTATTCTGCAAATGTTTTACCTGCTCTGGAAGATGCAGGAGGATGTGAGATGTCTCGGGGTACTCTGAAAGAGCTTTAAAACCATGGCTTGCAACCTCTGGGTCCTATGCAAGTATAGGAGGAAAACATTGCCGTTTACTATTTTAAAAATGACTCTAATCATTTTAAAATATATTATTGTTTAATCTCATCCATTTCCATAATTAAAATTTAGGGAAATAAAACTAAATATCTGCAATTATTTGTTTTGGCTTTTTGTGTTGATGACACACATAGCAGAATATATTTGTGCATATATATATATATATATATATATATATATATGACACTGGACAGAGGCATATTTATGCAACAATGCTCAATCAATACCTCAACCACACAAATAAACAGGTGGAGCCTATTTTTCTCAAACTGCCCCCCCAAAAAACGAAATGGTACAGAAAATGCAAATACAAATATGTAAATCTTTCAAAAATGTATAATAATAAAACAACACTTCCATGCTTCCTTTTACACTCCTATTTAAATGGCTATTTTTTAAGCTTAAAACAGGGATTTTCAAACTGTGGGTCACATAGTGTGAAAAGGTGGGTCAAAGTAACTTGGCTGTTGTAATGAATGACAGAAAAACAGTTTAGGCTAAATAATGCTTAGCAATAGGAATGGTTTTGATATTTTGCCACTGTGGAACTGCAATTAAAAGTATATTTCATTTACAAGAGAAATAAAAACTAAACTACTAAAAGAGAACAAATGTATATTTTGGTGGGTTGTGAGATGAATTGTGTGTCTAAAGGCTGGAACAAGACTTTTACAATCTGAACAGATTTAAAACATCACACACTTGCCGACCTTTTGAATGCTTGTGAAGAAAAAATGTCCTTTTTCAAAAGAAAGCATTTATATTTATTTCAGCTTATTATGGGCTTGCTCTTGTTCACTGATTCTGGCAACACAAGTAAACACTCTTTCCCTGTGATTTCTACCATGTTAAAATGTCACTTCTTACCTGACTAAGAGCGTATCCCCACAAAACACTGACTGTCTCGCTTTTGAATTTCTATAAAGACACAAAGCACAACGTCTTTGTCACTTATGAAACATTGTATATGATAATGTCTGAATTCATATTCAAATGTGTTTCCACATTTCAATCACAAAAACATCGGAAACAAAGAATGGTGGTCTCTTACCTCATATTCTTCAGTTTTTACATTCAAAGCAGGTACCAATGACAAAAGATCAGCTGTGGCCTTTAGAATCATAGGTCTGGTGTCACAGCATAGTTTAGGAGAGAGTGCCCTCCATGTAGAGATGATATCAACTACCTGAAGAGAACAGAAAAGATAAATAGTTACAATAATTGCAGTAAACAGAAGAACGTTTCATTTTAAGCATTTTACCTCAGCCCTACAGAGCTCCTTTAAGCCCTGCAGTGTGAGAGCAGCAGGGGTAGCTTGATCCTTCCTGGAGAACTGTGTCAGTGTCTCAGTGATGGCTGATAGCATGTCTCCTCCATGCTGGTAAGGCCTAAAACAATTTCATTTTAATTTGTATAGTGCTTCCCACAATGTGCATTGTTACAAAGCAGCTTTACAGAATGTTAAAACAATTTCTTAAATAAAGGACATAATTTTTACACTTTTATACATCAAAATGTAAAAACAATTTTGTGTTTTAGATAGTACTATACCCCAGGTTTTTTCAACTCCAGCCCAAATTAAAATTCTGTCAGCATTTACTCACCTTCGAGTTGTTCCAAATCTGTATAGATTTCTTTGTTATGATGAACAAAGAGAAAGATATTTGGAACAATGCTTATTACTAGGGGTGACCCCGAATAGTTGAAGATTCCATGCTTCGATAGGAGGAGCCTGATTCGACTGCCAATCTCACAGTTGAATCTTCGCAAAGGTGTAATGCAATGGGGATCATGTCGTTTTGGTTATATCGGCAGTGGCGTAGAAGACAGGCACGCACTGCACCAGCATTTTTAGGGTTGGGTACCGAAACCCCCAGCGCAGGAACGCGCATCTTCTGTGCTGTGAGACCGGTAACGAGAAGCAGCACGTTCCGCACGCACCCACAGATGACTCGAAAATGAATGTGTACATTCTGTGTACAACAATTCTGATTCGTCTATGTAAATCTTATTACCAGACAGATTTTGTCCCCCATTGACTACCATAGTAGGACAAAATACAATGGTAGTCAAAAGTGCCCCAGAACTGTTTGCTGTCCTACATTCTTCAAAATGTCTTCTTTTGTGTTCAACATAACAAAAAAGTTTTTTTTCCTCCTGTGGTAGTCAATGGGGGGCGAAATCTGTCTGGTTATATACATTCTTCCAAACTTTTTTCTCTGTGTTCCTCAGAACAAAGAAATTTATACAGATTTGGAACAACTCGAAGGTGAGTAAATGATGACAGAATTTTCATTTTTGGGTGAAGTATCCCTTTAATCCGCATCCTAACCAAACGCGATGTGATGAGATTCCTGCGATAAGCAATTTGTTTGTCTATACCGAACGCGAAAAAGGGGCGGGATGCGACAATCAATAACAAAATCAGAACAACTTTTCTCTGTCCACGCACCCAGAGCCATTAAGAGAGAGAGTCACGTCAACTCCGTTGACTGCAATGGAACAGTTTTTTCACAGCAATGGCGGTTCATGGAGGCTCTCAATAGTTCCCGGAAGTTACTAGTAACGCATGGAGCCGCTGCGGCTAAACAGACCAACTGAGGTAAACTTTTAACCCATTTAAAGACGTAAATCATTTAATGAATAAAACAATTAAAAAGAAAGAAAGTATTTAAAGAGAAAACATAAGTTCCTGGAACTATCTGAGGGCTCCATGAATAACGTGACACGCGAAAATTTGAAACTTCCAACTCTCTCAATGGCTCTGCACGCAACCTCTCACGCTGCAGCTGAAGAGTCATGACTTCAGTGAAGCCATCATCACCATACGCTATACTATAATTTCAGAATCTAAACGTATGTAACAGAATTATTATAGTTTTTGATTTTAGTTTAATTTAGTTTTATTCATATTTTCAATTACCTTTTATTTTTAGCTTTTTAGTTTTTATGTTAATTTTAGTTAAAGTTTTAGCAATTTTGGTAAATGCTTTTGTCATTTTATGATTTATTTGATTATTTTTTACGTTGCTGTATAAGATTAATTATTTTTTATTTTAGTTTTTGTTTATTATTAAAATGTTAGTGCTTTAAACTTATTTTGGTTTATTTTTGAGGCAACATTTAAATTTTTCATTTAGTTCAAGATTTTCCAATAATTTTTAGGGAAATATTTTTTTATTTTAATGAACAGAAGAATTTTCCAAGTTTTAATTTGAGTAAACTTAAATAACCTTTGTATGTAATCAATCATATATAGCCTGTCGTCATCCATGTTTGGCTATTAATATTCATGAGGTGAATAACTTACATTGAATGAGGTCGTTGTGTGGGCGGAACTGTCAGGTGAAACGACGCAGAAATAAAAAAGTTTCTAAAATATAAAAGGCCGTTGCTCGTCACGCAGCATGGAAAAAAACTGTCTGGTTAGGACAAAACCTCTGATTAACATGGAAAAGATACCTTTTATCGCGTGTCGCAGCATCACATCACTCTTGGTTAGGACACGGTGTTAGGCTGCCCCACTCAGTACTTTTCAGATGTTTCCCAATTTAACACACTAATAAGCTAAATTAGTTGAAAGGACTGGAGTTAAAAAAAACCTGGTATAAATATTGGCATGCATACAGTATAATAGTGAGAATATATTTTGCAATGGGTATTGCCCCCAGTGCGCAAGCCATGCTGTATGTGACTACAGTAAAGAAACCAAAAAGGTGTAGAAAAAATGTTGTTAGATACCAAGCTCAACCAGGAAGACAATTCTCTTTTGTAGCGAAAAGAGTTACTATTATTTTCTACTAATAACTACTATTTCGGTCCTGTCATTCTAAAACATTGTATCTCCATATTTCGTGATAAAAAAAATTGTCATAAATCCTTATTATTAGTCACTCTTTATGTTTGTCACTGGGTTTTGCAAATATCTAACCAATAAAAAGTATTAAAAGGTGCTTGTAAACTTTGACAACACAGTATTTAATAACTTAAAACAGAACAGTGTCCTTTTCCATTTCCGGTAAAACAGCGCATTTGGACATCCGAGGTTTTAGAAGGACAGCAACGATTAGAAATAACCCAAGCTGTATTGAGCAAAAACTCATATGGTCCTACTAATATTGTTGGTGATACAGTCATTGTTCTTTGATGTGAGGCAACATGTATAGCATTAGCATTAACAGAGTGAACACACAACACAGCAATGTTCAGAAACACTAGGAATTTTAAGGTGAAAGGACACTGAGGTCATTAAAAGTGTCACTTATGTCGGATGTGGAATAGGTTTAAAATGTGCAAAAGATTTAAATGAAAGATAGTTTCACAACAGATTTAACAGTAATAGACACAGTGTTTAAGGAAAACACACCTCTCTCTGCAGATATCTCTGACACAGGCTGCTCTAGCCAATATCTGCTCCCACTGAGTGTCTTTTCCCAAGACCACTGAGGATCTATCTAACTGTGACATCAGTCTCTGCAGATCTGGATACACACGATCCTATAGTAAAACAGCCACATCTTGGATGAGACAGAGGTTAAACTAAGCTATACAAAGATATTATAGTATGGCTTGGTGTCAGACAATTACAATGTCAATTTTGCTACCATGAAAAATCTCTGTGAATTAATATGAAGTGTATGGAAATAATAACTATTTTTTATATCATTTTGTGTCAAGTTAGTTCCACACAATGATAGGCTGGCACAAACATCAACTGGCAAAAAAGCATAGAGTAAAAGAGCAGTCTAAGAATTTAATGACATCAGAGGGATAGTAAAGCAAAATAAAGTACTACACTAAAATGCTGCAAAAAATGTTGAAAAGATGATCAAAATCTATGCATCATGTTCAGAGAGACAAAACACAACAAATAATTGGTCTAGTGTGAGTACACCTGCTTTTTCCATAAGAGAACCAGGAGCCGCAGAGCCATAGGCCTCAGTCTAGGTGAACTGCCCAGTGTCTGGAGTATATGAAGAACTTGCGGGATACAGAACTGAAAGAAAACAGTCCAGACAAATGTGAGGTGGAAGACAAATATCTATTAAATGCTAAAAGGACGGATATAAATACTGAAGCTACAGTACAATTTGTAGGCGTTGCCTACTGTTTTGCTTTACACTATGGGCTAGCTCAAAAATAAATTAAGATAAATAACAGCGGTGTGAACTCATTATGATCATGCTTTTTCCAGTAAGCAAAATGTTAAAGCATATACTTGACATACAAACAGTAGCCTATTGTTAGCGCAACCGATGAACAAAAACGCCAGAGAAATGGTCAGGTTAATGACCAGGGCTGCAAAAAGTGCAGGTGAGCTGTTACTATAGCAACAGTGGAAGTAAAAATGCTCCAAATCAATGCAAATGGATTAGATTTATGTCAGTGGAACTGAGCTGTAATAATGGTGTTAATTAGGGGTGTAACAATACATCGATATGGATCGATGTATCGATTCATTTACTAACGATACGATGCATCCAGGGCCGGATTAACATAAGGGCTAGTGGGGCTGAATGAGGGGGCCCTTGATTGGCTGGATTAAATGGGAGCTGTCCTTACATCACTGATTGACAATTCATATAGGCGGTCGATTATAAAATAACAAGAAACTATTGGAAAATGTTCCTGACTGATATAATTCACCGTCCAATATAAATCATTTTACAGTTTACGCCATTACGTCAGGAAACGCCTCTTTGCGTTATGCTTCGGCATGTAGAGAATATGAAGTATTCGGGTGTTCAAAAAAGTGATAGTGGTGCCCAAAAAGGAGAAATAAAGTTGAAAGGGGAAAACGTGAGGCTAATCTTACAGCTAACACTCTAAAACTAACCAACTACTTTAGTTCCCTTTTGTACAAAACATCCATGCCCGAGGAAATTCCCGGGTGCAGCGGCAATAAACATTTAGCATCACCCACCGTCGCAGATCAATGTGCTTTACATGTTGAAGGTGAGTTAGCAGCAGCAGTAAGTTATTGCTCTTACAACCAACCAGTTAGAAAGCAAGGGTTTATATGAATGTTGACTTTTTCCCTTTAGATGAAAACGACAGTAATAGTCCGGTGAACGGTGAAATATTGGCGCTGGTGTTGTGCCGAGAACTGCACCCCTGCCAGATTATGCACCCTCCCTCCCCACAATGGTTAGGGTGAGGATTGCGTGTTAGGGGAGGGGTTAGGATTAGGTGTGGGGAGGGGAGGGGTTAGAATTAGCCAATCGGACAGCGTGTTATAGAAGGAGGTGCATAATCTGGCAACACCGGCTCTTACATGAGACAGCACATCTGATCGGTAACAAATGCGAGTGAGAGGAGAGCGCTCCTTCTCAAAGTTATATTGTATTAAGTCTCATTTGTGGACAAGAAAGACTTGAAAATACGACATGTCACATGGTTAAAAGCATGGATTTTAACGATATCATTAGGCTCAGCTAAAAAAATTTTTGCTCAGCTAAAATTCTAAAGAAGACTTTTTACCGGTAAGTAAATAATAGAAAATTTGTCGGGCTGTCAATGTTAACGCGTTAACCCATGCGATATTTTTTTTCATAAAAAATATTTAACACAATTAAAGCAGCATCCGTTTGTTTTGTCATCCTTTGTCTAGCGTTACATTATATAATCACGCTCTTATTCATGTAGGCTTTTAAACCACTTAAGCGCAATTTGAAACAGTTGCTTTTACACGTTCAGTGTAGATAGACAGCTTCTAGCTGTGGTACGTGGCTAAACGCAACAGGACAGCTCTTAAAGGGGCCGCATTATTAAATCTGCTGCTGTGACTCCTGTCACTAATGTTAAAGTCCCCGTGAACCGGAAGTTGCGATCGTTTTTACTTCCGTATTTTGATGCATTTCAGAGTGAAAGGGAATTTCATGGCTTTCGTCCGTCTCTGAAATTTGATTGGATGTGTAAAATCAGCCGTTGCATTTTGAAATGGAACTGGCAGCCGACTGACAGTTGAAGGGGAGGAGATAACAGATGCTCCGAAGCCATTCTAACGTACGTCATTTAAGATGGAAAGTCATTACAGGAAGGAAGTGCATTTTCAAATTTTAGCTAAAGATTATGAGGGCACACGAATTTTAAAAAGAGAATGTCCCACATTGATTAACTATTTACAATAAACGCTGCAATATTTCATGAAAAAATAGGCATTGTAATTTTTTATTTCACTGGGATCTTAATGAAATGACAAAAGAAAAAACGAATTCAATGAGTTTTGCAGAGGTGGGTAGTAACGCGCTACATTTACTTCGTTACATTTACTTGAGTAACATTTTGGAAAATATGTACTTTTTAAGTAAAATTAAAAGTGTGTACTTTTACTCTTACTTGAGTAAATTTCTAATAGAAAATCTGTACTTTTACTTCGTTACATAACTTACATTGCGTGACGTTCCTTCGTTCCTTCATTTCAAAATATGCTTTTTAAAACGCGTTGTTTATTTCAAGGTTGTCGTCTCTTTTTACGGGCATTCCCGAGTGATCAATTCTTTTGAGTCGATTCTTTTGAAAGCATTAATTGAACAATGAGCAAAACCATTTGAATAGGCTAATGAATCAGTTCAAATGATTTGTTCAGTTCGCAGCACGATCTGAATCATCTGAAGCAGGATTACTCACTCCTCGTAGCGCGAAACTAAGAACACGCAGAACACAAAGAGCGTTGGATGAAGTGGATATTAATCTATATCTATACAATCAAAACAGCAAATGTGTCTTATTGTTTGCCAGCAATGATAAATGCCCGCCATATGCGCGCACCCGCGCTACCTGTTCGTCAGACACAGCAACATGCGCGTTACCTGTCAGACACAGAGACGTGGGCTTGCAGAAATATACATTTGAAGAACAGAAGGAAGAAAACTTGTTGATGGGCGTGTGGTTCACTGTTTACTGTTTGTTTACAAGTAAGAGCGTTTCACAACACACACGTGACGCAACACGAGAAAACATGAGCTTTGTTCAAAAATGTGTATTTCATTTAAGAGAGCACTGCAGATGTTCTAGATCATCTTAGGAAATGCTCTGAGTTTAGTTAATGCTTTTATTCTAAATATAAGTTGTGTACTACATTGACATCAGGACTAGATGAAATTTACAGAAATGCTTGTCTCTTCTGTGTTTGTTTATTCTTTAGTCTCTCTAGTATATTGCAAAGATATCTGCTTATGATAATTAAAAATATTGATTAAAATGTAATATTAAAATATTGGCATTAATATTAACTTTATGTAGTAGGCCTATATAATCAGATACAAAGTAACTAAGTAACTAGCTACTTGAGTAGTTTTTTCATTGCATACTTTTTTACTTTTACTTAAGTAATTTTTAAAATAGTGACTTTTACTTTTACTTGAGTAACAATTTCGCTAGTTACTTGTACTTTTACTTGAGTAAAGATTTTGGCTACTCTACCCACCTCTGGAGTTTTGTAGCTTTAATGAGAATTGTCATGGCTCTACCTCACTTAGTCATGTTTTTCTTGGTCCTGTGGCAGAGTCATGGCAAAGCCTTTGGTTATGTGTGGAGAGAAACATATTATTGTCCTTTTGACAATAATATGCATTCTCTCCAGTGTCTCGTCATTGGCCCTGCCCCTCTCGTTTCCTGTATTGTTTCCCGGCCGTGTCTTGATTACCATCACCTGCCCTGTGTCGTTATCCTTCGTTTGTCTTCCCTTTAAATAGTCCTCATGTGTCATTGTCTTGTTGCTCGTGGATTGCGTTCTATGTTTTGGATGTGTCCTGTGCTGTTAAAACCTCGTACCTTGTGGATGTTATCATGTTACCTAGTCCGTTGCCTTCTGCCGTCCGTTCCTGTGTCTGTTCCCTGTCTGGTGTGTGTATTCTTCATTTATAGTAATCTCAGTATAGTAATTATAGTTTGTTTTGCCCCCCCCGTGGGAAGTCTTTTGGTTTGCATTTTGTTACAATTAGTCCTGTCTGTGTTTTCCCCCATCGTGGGTGTTTTGTTTGGTTTTATTAAAGTCTTTGTGTTAATCCCTTCATTGCCGCTGCCTGCATTTAGGTTCTTTTCTGTGTGTCCGTGACAGAGAATTCTTCTATATTTAATTTAGAATTTAGCATTAAAGACTGTAAAGTGTTGAGAACTTCATTCAATTTCTGTATATTTCCTACCTGTTAGACATGATAGCTCTCAGTTATACTGTTTAAATGCTATAATTAATGTAATTAGATCAAATAATTAGAAAAGTAAATAAATAAATATTGATTTAATATTAATGTTTTTTAATAGCATTGAAAGTTTAGTATGTGTGCTTATATAAAATAGAAATTAAAAATAAGTATTAACTATAAAATGTAATTACTATAACAGAAAATTAGATTAAAAAATTAGAAAAGTAAATATAAGAAATAAATATAAAATTAAATTAAAATAGTAGAAAATTAGATCAAATAATTAGATAATTAAATATGATAACATTAATAGCAATAAAATGTAATAAACACTGTAGAAGTCACTGTGGTGTGGCAATAAAATGAAGGGGGCCCTTGAGTTTGCTATAGCCCCAGGGCCCAATGTGTTCTTAATCCGGTACTGGGTGTGTCGATGCCAAGAGTAAAATATCGTTATGAGGTACCTTTATTTTGACACTCTACGTGTCCCCATTCCTCACGTAATGTCCGTATAAGTGTGTTTTTTGTTCAGTTTTCGCTGGATTCATTTTGCTGTGGAGCGCTGTCACACCAAAAATCCTGACCACCACGGCTTCAGCTTCTCAGTGACGCACTGTTTCCCATTCATTCCTAATTTGTTTTGCCAGTGTTGCCAAGTTAGAAAAAAACTTTTGTTCAGTAGAGGCGCATATAGACAAACTTAGCGTCTTTTTGGATAATCCTTAGCTTTCATTCTGTGGGAAATTGTCGGCAGTATTACTGCCCCGCGAGCGCAAGGTCTCGCTTTCCCAGAGCAGGGATCACCTCTCAGCGTCTAACTTACTACTCTGCGAAGGGAGAAGCCAAAGCCACTAGATGTTACGCCTACAAAAAGCATAACGGCCCTGGCTTCAGCTGAACGCAGGAGAGGCGTCCAGATATAGTTTTACATCTCTCTTTAATAAGAATATCTCTGGAGAAGCATGTTTGATATATAAATATGAAACAGACAATATGTACACGAGAACGGCTTTATTGGGCAATATGCTGTATTACAATATGTTTGGAAACGGGTCTGAAGTCGCAACACACAAAACTACGCAATGACATTATGAATATGTTAATTAGCCTATGACGCATCCAGCCCCACTGTTCTATAAAATCCTAGCATAAACACTAGTTTATTGTTGTAAATGTCCCATTTGGACAGAGTGTGTGCAGTTTCCAAAGAGTTTAATTAAACGTTCATCTTATATATTTTGGTTTCATTTGTGAGTTATTAAAAATTTAACTGCATGTGTAAACTAGGCAAGTAATATCAAAAGATCGATTTAATTAATCGAATCGGATCGCTAAAATTTCCGCGGTATCGGCAAATTTCGAATAGCTGGCAGAGAATATCGATACGGCATCGTATCGTGATGAACTGTCCGATTTACACCCCTAGTGTTAATGGTGTTCCTAATTGTGAGTGCCCTACATCATATTAATATTTTGCACAAACAACAATTTTATGTCATGTTATTATTACAGTACATAATATAATAAATAATAATAGATGTACATATAATACAAAACATGTACATTTCTTATTAGTATTTGCACATGCATTTTATTATTTTCCTTGGAAAAACTTTACGGGTCAAGGTCTTGTAGATCTTAATATCTGTACCTTGTGGGTTCCCAGTCTTGGCATAGTATAGAGAACCGAGTGAGACAAAACCGGATCAGATACTCTGTTGAGTTTAAACATTAGGACAGGAAGTAGACAAGGCACCTAAAGTTTTGGAGATTGGGATAAAAAAAGCAAAAGATAAAAATTTGTTAAAGACGTTTCTCTTTTCACTTTGGTTGTGAGTGACAAATGCAATGAACCAACAAGAACAAGATAATCAACAGATAATTACTCCTGACTAGCATCCAAATGCATGACACAACATAACATAATGAGACATGTTCCCTCGGAGCTGATCACAGTGATGGGCCAATGAGGGAGATTTGGGAAGCCAACTTTTTATTAATCACCCACCTCATTCAAGCGTCTGAACACAAGTCACAAGTCATCCCTCACATGCAGCGAGTAAAGTTAGCAAAGGAAACCTCAGATTTAAAGTTCAATCCAACAGTTGCCAAAATACCCCTGCAACCATATGACTAACACCCAGTTTTACTTTCTTTCTTATTTTCTCAAGCTGTTTTCTGTAGCATAAACACAGACTAAGAAGCTAAACACTGGCTTCAGGCCAATCTTTCCCCCAGTCAAGCAAAACAAAAATGAAAGGTATGCTTGACGCTTGAAAACTGAGGCTATACAGTGAGCCAAATCACTGACAAACCAGTTAAAAAGTCAGGACCGTGTGGAAGACCAAGCAATCAAACTGAGGATCATGCTCGAGTAGGAGCTGCACTGGAGCATGTATTTCATGTCTGTAACATCAAGCGTTTTGAGGCCTGTTGGTTCGTCTTTTGCTCTATCACACTGCCAGCATTAATAAGTAACAAAGAAAACTGCGCCCAAATTCATTCAGCGCTTCTTCAGAAAGATATTTACTTATTATAAACAGATGAATGAAAATGAAGTCAGTTAGAAACTGTGTTGAAAGAGGAGTGGAGTGTTAAGCCCACGGACCATTGGCTTGACGTTGGATGCATAAGCTACACTTTTCTGGAAACACTTAGCATTTGCAAAGTCGTCGTCTGATTGGTTGAATTTGACAGGATTTCCGGGAAACGTGCATTTCGCGTTCTTTAGCTGTCCGCCTGGAAACAACACGAAGCCATCTGATCAAAGAGGTAAGCTGTCGTGTTCACATAGGTTGCAATAAGTATTCATCACGATCGACTAAACGTTTCATTCTTAAAAGTTCACGGCATAAACTCAAACACATTGTTGCTGTTAACTTTTGACATGTTCGTAAATGTACACCAGTCTGTTCCTGCGGGGACATTTCCACGCCTCTAAATGAAACGTGATTGGTTGCTTTACCTGTCAGTCATATGGCCTCTTGGGCGGGCCTTGGCCAAAGAAAGCTGCCAAAGTACCCAGACCTTCACTATTAACGCGAGACTATTACAATTGTATCAATATATGTGTTAGCACAGGGGCTGATAAATATGATCAGAATGAATGTCCATCCAGAAAGTTCCTATAAACTACCTTAAATTTAATGATTTGTCAATTACCCAGAAAAGTCACTTCATGAAAGAGCCCACTAGCCAGAACACTGGGTCTTTCTTCCATTTTGAGATATATAACCCATAGAGAAGACCTACTGTAGCATGGCAATTGTAACCTCAAGATAAACCATTCAGTGACCCATTACCCAGACCACAGTGTAAGCTAGATAAGAAAGACATCCCCCCTCCCGCATAACTAGTATAACCTCAGATCCTCAGGGCACAGCAAATAACTTAACTTACTAAAGACTTAAGTCTTATTCGGACAACTCCGGAGCAATTTACCTACTGTTTTTCTGCACACTGTCCTCTGAGAACACTAATACCGTTTGAATGCAAATGTCTGTGACAGCCAAAAATATTTTTCATATTACATTTCCATTTGCATTTTATCCAATGCGAACTACTGATCTCTTTTCTACTCTTTCAAAAAAAAAAAAACTTAGCTCTGTATACTGTGGTAGGCTATGAGACCAGTTTTTTATTCCACTTATGCTTTTTGTTGTCCTTATGTTGTTCCAATTGCTTCCATTGTTCCCTTTCTGTCGGTTTCTCGACGTTGTGTCGAACCGACAGAATGGGGTTTGTCTTGAGAACCTATCATCTTCTGAGTATTTAGAAAAGGCCAATGAAAATTGGCGAATGAATTTGCATGCCGGACTCCTCCCCGGATGTCCAAATATAAGAGGGAAGCCGGCGTGCTCATTCATTCACCTTTTGTTCTTCAGAGCCTACACATCTGATTAGCTTCTCTACGATCTTTGGTGATCATTCTTTCTGCTGGAATCTACGACGTGGACAGCGGACGGTCCCTTCCTGCAGTGACTCTACCCTGGGTGTCTCTGCAGTTCCGGAGGTGTTTGAGCAAATTTCCATTCTAAAAGAGCAAATTTCTCCAGCGTGGCATGTCCCGCTGTTCTCATGGGTGCAACACACTCATCGAGGAGGGGGACGGACACGATGCCTGCTTCCAGTACGCTGGGGCAGATGTTGTGGATACGTCTTGCCCGCACTGCGGGCGGTGATGATTCAGAGGTTGCGTCACGGGTGGCTGTGTTCCCACGGGACTCAGCCACCACCTCGTTTGCTCCCCATCCGCTACGGCAAGCAGCGAGGGTGATATGAGGATTACTGTGAGCGATAATCCACCAGCCACTGGCTCACGGACCGTTCACACCTCGTCTCGCTCGTCTGACCGTTCCCCAGGAGACGGTCCGCCGTCTTATTCCTCACTCACGTATTCGGACACGATGCGTGATGATGAGATGTCTCTTGCAGCATCGGGGGGTGACGTACTGCCATCCGACTCCGACAATTCCTCGGGCTCCCTCCCTCGGGGGGTCGAGCCCAGGAAGAAGCGGACGTCGAAATGTCAGCCATGCTTTCCCGGGCCGCCGTGAGTGTTGGGTTGCAGTGGCACTGCCTCTCCCGGCGCTCGCGGCTGGCTACATGGCGCCTCGGGTTTGAGCGCGGCTCCAAGCCGCGCCCGCCCCCAGTGCCGTGTTTACCGGAAGTGCATGAGGAACTTAGTAAGACCTGGAACGCCCCCTTTCCGGCACGTTTCACGTCAAACAAAGTTCTGTCACCCTCTCTTCCCTCGAGGTTGAGACAGCTGGAGGATATGTCGTTCTCCCCCATGTGGAGTATGCCGCCGCGGTGCACTCGTGCCCGTAGGCGGCGGCCACCTGGGGGGGGGCTCGACCTAGACTCCTGTCCAAAGCATGTGGGGTCTCGGCATCTCTGGTGTCGAGAGCTTACATTGCGGCGGACCAAGCTGCCTCCTCTCTCCACGCTATGGTTCCTGCCAGGCCAGGGCGTTGAGAGAGCTCCACGAGGGTAAGACCGACCCAGCGCTTATGCAGGAACTCCGCGCTGCCACCGACCTTGCTCTACGGGCGACCATGGTGACCACGCGGGCCCTGGGTCGGACGATGTCCACACTTGTGGTGCATGAGAAACTCCTCTGGCCGATCCTTGCGCAGATGAGTAATGCCGAGAAGGTCCGCTTTCTCGACGCACCCGTCTCGCAAGGGGGGGCTGGTTGGTGTTACTGTCGAGCCGCAGCGGCCACGCTCACCCCCCGCCCATTGGGGGGCGCGAGACCCGCACGCGGCCTCCCCCGGAGGGTTCTCGACAGTAAAGAAGCAGTCCTCCGTGCCGTGACTCGGCCGCCTCGGCCATCGAGTCCCGTGCACTGTCTGCTTCCCAGCAGCCCTGGTCCTCTTCGACGCCCTCCAGCTCTGGCGCCACCCACTCAGGCACCCCCCCCTGGAGGAGACAGCGAAGAGGAGACCATCGCCTCATCAGCAGCTGCGGCGAAGCGGCCCTCATGGGAAGACCTCAGGGGGATCGAGGCTACCATTGGGCCCGACCCCAGCCACATCGCTGGGAAGT
The DNA here is from genome assembly GCF_024868665.1 of Triplophysa rosa. Taxonomy (NCBI): domain Eukaryota; kingdom Metazoa; phylum Chordata; class Actinopteri; order Cypriniformes; family Nemacheilidae; genus Triplophysa; species Triplophysa rosa. The sequence continues at coordinate 8,324,139 of NC_079890.1, forward strand.
CGGATAGGGACGGATCCTGCCCCGTCTTCTCCATCTGCTGGCCCCCTCCGGGGGGCTAGCGCCCACTTACTCTCAAAAAGAGAGTTTCCTCTCTCTCTGGGTTATCACAGCCGCTCCCACCCTCTGCACGACGGTGAACGGCAAACTCAACGTTGCGTCATGGCGAAGCGCAATGTCGAGTATAAACACCAGCCCTCAGCACTCTCAGTCAGACAGTGCGTTGAGCTGTGCAGTCGCCAGGCAGGAAAAACAGCAGAGCCGATCTCCTCCCCGGGGGACCTCCCCCGGCAAGAAATCCGTACTGCTAGCCATCGAACCACCCCCCGGGGGGACAATGAAAAAGATCATACCTTTAGTCCCCCTGTCTCATTCTGGGAGCCTGTCCGGCTTCCCAGACTGCCAGGCTGGCTAGGGAAGACGATCCGTCTCGGCTACGCGATCCAGTCGCATCACGCCCGCCAAGTTTCAGGGCATCCGATATACCTCAGTCAGAGGCTAGGATGTTCCCGTACTTCGGGCCGAGGTCGCCACCCTTCTGGTGAAGGGAGTGATCGAGCCCGTCTCACCAGCCGAGATGTTCAACGGGTTTTACAGCCTGTACTTCATTGTCCCCAAGAAAGGCAGGGGGTTGCGCCCTATCTTGGGTCTGTGTGTTCTGAACAGGCACCTACACATTAGCTGCCTTTCAGGTTGATCACGCAGAAGAGCATCCTGACGTCCGTCAGGTGTCAGGACTGGTTCATGGCAATCGACCTGAAGGACGCGTACTTCATGTGTCAATCCTCCCACGACATCGGCCGTTCCTACGGTTCGCGTTCGAGGGACGGGCATATCAGTACAGGGTCCTCCCCTTCGGTCTGTCCCTGTCTCCACGAGTCTTTACGAAGGTCCTTCCCTTAGGGAAGGAGGTGTGCGGGTACTAAACTATCTCGATGACTGGCTCAGCTTGGCGCACTCTCGAGATCTGTTGTGTACACACAGGGACCTGGTGCTCCGGCACCTAGATCGGTGGGGCTACAGGTCAACTGAGAAGAGCAAGCTCTCCCCGGTGCAGAGCATACTCTTTCTCGGTATGGAACTCGACTCTGTCCTCATGAGCGGCCCCGCTCACCCCCCGCGGGGGATGTGAGACCCGCGACGAGGAAGCCCATGCCCTCGCGGCCTCCCAGAGGCAGTACGACTGACTACAGAGCGCGCCCGATCAGTGTTGAACTGCCTGAATCTCTCAGGCAGTCAGCGGTCCCCCTGAAACATTTCAGAGGCTCCTGGGATACATGGCATCCTCGGCGGGGGTGGTCCCCTTCGGGTCGATGCACATACGACCGCTCCAACACTGGCTAAAGAGTCAAGTTCCTTGGAGAGCGTGGCACACCGGCAGCAGGCGTATGGTCATCACGCTTTTCTGCCGACACACCCTAACCCCTGGTCTCCCATGACCTTCTTGCGGACAGGGGTCCCATTAGGGATGCCTCCCTGTAGGGTTGGGTTGCCGTGTGCAACGGGCACGCAGTGTCGGGGCGGTGGACGGACCCCCGCCTGCGTTGGCATTTCAACTGCCTAGAGTTGTTGGTTGTGCTACTTGCATTGAGGAGGCTACTACCTCTCGTGCAGGGCAAGCACGTGCTGGTCCGGTCGGACAGCACAGCTGCTGTGGCGTATATCATTGACTCCATTCCCGCGCAGCCAGCTCATTTGGGAGCAGTTCGGCCAGGCACAGGTGGTCCTGTTGCCTCCCTGGACTCCACCCATTGTCCGCTTTGGTACTCCCTGTCCGAGGCAACCCTTGGCACAGATGCCCTTGCGCACAGCTGGCCGCTGGACAAGCAGAAGTACGCTTCCCCCCAGTGAGCCTCATTGCACAGGTCCTGTGGGAAGGGAAGAGGAGCATCAAGTGGTACTAGTTACGCCCCTTTGGCCTAACCAGTACTTGGTTCTCGGAGCTAAGGCTCTGACAACAACTCCCCCCTGGCCGCTCCCCTTGGCGAATTGCTTCCCCAGGGGAAGGGGCACGTTACGGCATCCCAGGCAGAACCTGGGCTCCATGTCTGGACGGGACGAGGAGATCCTGAGTGACCCACCCCCGGTCTGGTTGGGACGTCACTCAGGCTAGGGCTTCGGCCACTGGGCGGCTATACGCCCATAGGTGGCGCCTCTTCTCGTCCTGGTGCTCTTCTCGGCGAGAAGACCCGCGGAGTTGCTCGGTCGGGTACGAACTGTCCCTTCCTCAAGAGAGACTGGGGAGTAACCTCTCCCCCTCCACACTGGGAATGTATGTAGCCGCTACGGCCGCTCATCATGACCCAAGTGCTGGGTAGCCTCTGGGACAGCATGACCTGGTCATTAGGTTCCTAAGGGGCGTGAGGTTTGACCACCTTCCGCGCTCCGTACCCTCTTGCGACCTAGGTGGCGGGCCTCAAGAGGCCCCGCCCCCTTCGAGCCTCTCGGGGTTGCAGCTCTTTCTCAGATAAAGACGGCTTTCCTGATGGCGCTCACCTCCAAGAGGGTAGGAGATCTGCAAGCACCCTCCGTGTCCACAGATTGCCTAGAACTCGGGGCCGGGATTCTCACGTTATCTTGAGACCCCGCCCCGGCTACGTGCTCAAAGTTACCACCACTCTTCCGAGAGACCAGGTGGTGAACCTGCAGGCGCTCCCCACCGGGGAGGAAGACCCACCCTTTCCGTGTTGTGTCCAGTACGCGCACTGCGCCTCTACTTGGACCGCACGCAGAGCCCAGAAGCTCTGAGCAGCTCTTGTCTGTTTCGGAGGTCAGCAGAAGGGAGGGCTGTCTCCAAACAGAGGCTGGCGCACTGGATCGTGGATGCCCTCGTTATGGCATACTGATCTCAATTCGGACCTGCCCATTGGGAGTGAGGCACTCCTCATGGGCACTGGCTCAGGGCGCCTCTCTAGCAGACATCTGCAGAGCTGCGGGTTGGGCTATGCCCAACAACTCCGTGAGATTCTAATACCTACGCGTGGAACCGGTGTCAGCCCGCATCCTGGCAAGGTGTAGGACCGGCAGCCGGTAGGGCGTACGCCTGCGAAAGCCCTTCCCCCTTCCTTAGGGGGATCAGTGATCTGTGGCGTCTTACATAGGAACCCCATTCTGTCGGTTCGACACAACGTCGAGAGACCGACAGAAAGGGAACGTCTTGGTTACGGATGTAACCTCGGTTCCCTGATGGAGGGAACGAGACGTTGTGTCCCTCATGCCACAACACTGGCCGCCCACCCCAGCAGTCGGGGGAGGATGCTTAAGGCTGAAGGTGAATGAATGAGCACGCCGGCTTCCCTCTTATACCCGGACATCCGGGGAGGAGTCCGGCATGCAAATTTCATTCGCCAATTTTCATTGGCCTTTTCTAAATACACAGAAGATGATAGGTTCTCAAGACAAACCCCATTCTGTCGGTTCGACACAATGTCTCGTTCCCTCCATCAGGGAACCGAGGTTACATCCGTAACAAAGACGTTTCCCTCATCTGTAAATCGCTTTGGAGAAAAGCGTCTTGTAGCGGTTTTAGCTAACGTTATTATATTGATGAGCAAAGCTCACCAAATATGGTTCTCCACCAGATCTTTCAAGATCACATCCATGAAATGAGTTATTTAAAACATCAATTTCAGTCAAGGAATTAGTTTAGCTCAAAGGAAAATACGTATAATAATCGTGATCAAATATACATATTTTATGGTCTCTGATTAGTAATATAAAGCATAACAATACTTGTATGCATTCGTCCAGCGAATGCCTCAATGATATTATATACTTTACATTATCTCATGGCCATAAGTAACGTGACTTTACCAAACAGGATTTAGAGCAAAGGTAGCGTAAATCGAAACACAGTAAAAGGGACCAAGTTTGTGAGCGTGAATACAGAAAACCCATCACAAATGAATATATATGGTGTTTTATTAAACTCTACTCTACATGATAAAAAAACAATGACGATCGCATAAAACAAACAAATACATGAAACACAAATGCGCTAGGAAGCGCTGAGAGAGAGAGAGAGAGAGAGAGAGAGAGAGAGAGAGAGAGAGAGAGAGAGAGAGAGAGAGAGGGCATGGCAGCGATTTCTTAACACCAATAAAAATCATCTTTAACAAAGAGGCACAGACTTAGCGAAGCTATTCTATAAATAGAAACAGATACTTGCAAGCTCTGTGCTGGACCGATATCCGTATGCGCGTGTAGAGATGGAATTGTTCAAAAGGTTTCAGAAGGCAGTCCTGCCGAAAGTTGTGGGCCTCGTGATCGGCCGCATGGCCTAGCCACGTGGCAGCAGAGTCCATTGTTCCTTCTTCTCCCCCAGTGGGGGGGAGAGGGCAGTCTCCGAAGAGACGCCACGAAACAAGTTTTAGCGCAGAAGAGAAGAGAGGAAGAGACAAGAGGCGGTTTTCAGAGCAGGCTCGATATTTAACCTCATGAGAGGGCATGCCCACCTGAGTTTGAATCGACCAATCAGAGTTGAGCAGGGAAGAGGTTCTTTGTCCACTCAACAGCTAATTTGCATCTTTATGAGATATCATTCCAATTATAACATAATGAAAAGTGTTCTATGGTCACACAATGTATATAAACAAGGAGGAATTGTAAAGACAAACATTTATATCAAATATGCTAAGGTTTGAAGTGCATCAAGACATGATTCATTCGGTGGTATGAATACAAACAAAGCCTGAATTAACTTGCCTATTTAACAATTACAAATTATTTAAAAATGGCAAGAGCGACAACATATAACCTAGATATTTCGATATATTTATAGAAAAGGACAATTGAATCACACGTTCCTATTTGTCAGAGAAGTTTCTCTGGTTAGCCAAGTTTCAGATTAGACCGAGACACTTCTCCCCTCTGCTTTGAAGCTTAGGAGTCGTAAAATATCCAACAGAGAAACAAAGGGTTATCAACACTCTCAGTGAGAGGTTTTGACTCTGGTCTTTTGATGATCGTATCAAGAAACCAGGAGAAAGGGGAGTGAAGGGGGGTTGATGGCTCTTCTTTCAATGACTCTGACCATTTGGCTTATGCTAAATTCTCTACAGTCTGCTAAATGACCAAATGTAAATGTAAATGTGCCGTAGAAGTTTGAATACACTATATTTCGGCACGCCAATGTTGCCTTATCAGCATCGGCCCAATTTGGAAAATGACATCGATATGCCTTGCCGATATTAAGATGTGTTAATTATGCAAAGGCATCTGTTTGCATGTTGGTAAAGAGTGCTAGCTGTCATGTCAGCTAGGGTGCTGGATATGATCATATTAAATCGTCTAAATTTAAATGTCTCCGCGATCCGTTTTAACAGAGAGATTGTTAGATCTGTGCTACAACTGATAGCATGTATCAATTGTATCAATCATAGCATGCGGTTAGTTGTCTTTACAAACGTATAAAGGGAGAGGAAACATTGAGAAAGCTCGTTATGTGTCAGGTTTGTGCTCGAGTAAATGCATTTGCTACCGTTTGCCACTGTTAGTACACGCAAGCATCTAAAGATGTATGATCAGAATCAGAAAGAGCTTTATTGCAAAGTATGTTTGCACATACAAGGAATTTGTTTTGGTGACAGGAGCATCCAGTACACAGAAACAGCAACAACAGTACATAGAGACCATAACACAATAGAATACAGTACACAGATGATTTAAATAAGGGCCTATGGGTATAAAAAATTAAGAAATACAATACAATAAACATAAGATGAAGATATAGAGAGTAAATCTATGTGTGTATGTAAATATGTACAAAATTAAGAAGTAAAAAATAAGAATAGACTATTGTATGCACAAGGTATGTGCTATATACAGCAGAATGAAATATAATTTACAGAAAAAGTTGTATAAAAAATAGAGAGTGTATTATCTGGAGGATATAATTAATATTGCACTTAATTATTATTCCACAGAGTTATTAAGTGCATGGTGGGTAAAAAACATTTAACTGTTCAAGAGGTAGATGGCCTGAGGGAAGAAGCGGTTTATATGTCTGGTTGTTTTGGTGCTCAGTGCTCTGTAGCGCTGACCAGACGGCAGTATTGTGAAGAGATGATGGCTTGGATGTGAGAGGTCCAGGGTGATTTTCTGAGCCCTTTTCCTCACTCTGGATGTATACAGTTCTTGGAGGGTGGGCAGGGGAGCACTAATGATCTTCTCAGCAGTCCGAACCGTCCTCTGTAGTCTTCTGATGTCTGACTGTGGCTGAGCCAAACCAGACAGTGATGGATGTGCAGAGGACAGACTCTATGACTGCGGAGTAAAACTGTTTTAACAGAGTTTGTGTTAGGTTGAACTTCTTCAGCTGATGTAAGAAGTACAACCTCTGCTGGGCTTTTTTAGCAATGGAGCCAATGTGATTGTCCCACTTCAGGTTCTGAGAGATGGTGGTGCCCAGGAACCTGAATGACTCAACTGCTGCCACAATGCTGTTCATGATGGTGAGAGGGGGGAGTGCAGGGGGGTTTCTCCTGAAGTCCACAATCATCTCCACTGTTTCAAGCGTGTTCAGCTCCAAGTTGTTATGACTGCACCAGACAGCCAGCTGCTCAACCTCCTGTCTGTACGCAGACTCATCACCATCCTGGATGTGGCCAATGAGTGTGGTGTCGTCTGCGAACTTCAGAAGTCTGACAGAAGGGTCCTGGGCAGTGCAGTCATTGGTGTACAGGGAGAAGAGCAGTGGGGAGAGAAAGCACCCCTGGGGGGTGCCAGTGCTGATTGTGCGGGTACAGCCCTTTACGGCCGATGTCACGATTACGTCACAGCGCTTAGCTGGAGGCAAAACAAAGGGAAAAAAACTTGAAGCTGCCAATACAAACCAGCACAGATTCGGCTACATAAGGAGTTTAAAATATCAGCTTGTTGTGTTGTTTAGTGCCACAATCAACAGAATACAGTCTCCAATTTGATATTTTAACACATAACGTTACCTACTGCCATTGCCAAACAAAATCACTGGCGACAGCTGTAGTTAAACACAACAAAATGAGCGGACCAGCAGAAATGATCATCAAAAATGCTGGTGTTTTCACCATACACTTTACATCACTTAAAGTTAAATAAACTCCTGTCTTTTGTTGGTATGGATTATGGTTTGGGTATGTGTCTAAAAACGTATGTTTGCCCACCTAATCACAACAACGGGGGAACAAGTTAAGTTATTTTCCTGTTTTAGTGCATATACAAGATAACTTTGTTAGCAGTTAGCCAAGGCCGGGAGACTAAACATAAAGGAAACTCTTTGCCGTTGCTGTTTATAGCGTTTTCATAAATGCAGTACTAGAATTGGGGAGAGAAAACAGTGAGTAAGTTCATGTTATGTCTCAAGTGTGTTAAGTAGTTGCATTTGATACCGTTTGCCACAGTGAGTATATAAGCATCTAAAGATGTATACGCTCTCAGTTTCTCTTTACTATACACGCTTGGTTTCTTTAACTGATATGTGTAGATGTCAGACCACTTAACTGGTATGGAAAGTAATCCTGACAATTCGTCCATCTATTGAGTGAGTGTATACAGGTTGGCCAGTTCACATTTTCAACAACAGTCCCAGGCAGTTACTGACCGTACACATTCAAATTAAATAGGATTTTCTCCAGTCATTGTCAAAAAAACAAGCTTGGAAGCGTTAGTAAAGCGGCCAGGGGAATCTGCCTCCACCTATGCTCTGCCCACAAAAACGCGTCACAATGTTTACTAACAAAAAAGGGGCCTATACGCTCTCAGTTTATCTTCACTATACACGCTTGGTTTCTCTGGTGTATATGTCAGGCCACTTAACTGAAGGTAACGTAATCCTGTCAGTTCGTCCCTGGATCCATTGAGTGAGCACATACAGGTCGGCCAGGTTCCTTGCGTTAAAGTAAACTTTTTCAAAAACAATCGCGGTCCTAGACAGCGAGTGACCTACATGTAAAAATTGAATGAGATTTTTTCTAGTCACTGTCAAAAAGCAAGCAAATAAAACGTGCTACCTAGCATTAGTAAAGCGGTCAGGGGATCATTCTGCCTCCACCTAAGCTCCGCCCACAAAAATGTGTCAAAATGTTTAGTAACAGTAAAGGCATCTATAATACCAATTATTAGATTAATTTTGACTATAAAATGAATCACTTTCATTTTCCACTCAATTATAATGTTATAAAAATGAGTATTCATGTCAATTTTTTGAGTGGGTTATTATAAGCAGCCAGTTCTATTCTATTAGTATGCTATGTTCTATTCTATAGATTCCATTAGTAGGATTTTTATAATAACTGTATTGTAAAACTTGGCCTGCTAGTTAAGATTTTTGTGTTGTTAAGTTTTTTTTTAACTGTAAACATACTTACATCCTTTCGATTACCAGCCCAGATTTAACCATCAGGTTGCTAGGGTTTGCTTTCAGGGCTGCTTTTGTATGTTTTTTGCCCAACTGTACTCCAATTCCTACATTTTAGCTCACAGAAGGCCTCTTTTGAAGCAGGTAGAGAGTTTAATACTGATCTTTTGCTTGATTGGACCTCACAATTTATGCAGGCATTTAGAGGCATGTGATGACCAGGACATCATTCACACAATATTTGGCAAACCCAGTGTGACAGAGGATGTACATTCCTCTATTTTGGATGTCTCCGTAACCTCCATGTCTCGCACATATGTGTATCAAATCAGTTTTAAATGGATACAAATTCTGTCATCATTTACTCACCTTCGAGTTGTTCCAAATCTGTATAAATTTCTTTGTTCTGATGAACACAGAGAAAGATATTTGGAAGAATGCTTATAATAACCAAACAGATCTTGCCCCCCATTGACTCCCATAGTAGGAAAAATTACTTTATAATTTGTGTGTTCTGTTGAACACAAAAGAAGACATTTTGAAGAATGTAGGAGAGCAAACAGTTCTGGGGCACTTGACAACCATTGTATTTTTTCCTACTATAGCAGTCAGTGGGGGGCAAAATCTGTCTGGTTACAGTATATACATTCTTCCAAACTTTTTTCTCTGTGTTCATCAGAACAAAGAAATGTATACAGATTTGAAACAACTCGAAGGCGAGTAAATGATGACAGAATTTTCATTTTTGGATGAAGTATCCCTTTAAGAGGCTGTGCATGTTCCCTCAAATCACACACTTTGATGTTCTTTGTTACCAACCTTTTCTCATCTCAATGACTAAGTAAACCCTGAGGAGGTCTCTAATGAATGTAAGTGGGAAGTACAGGTCATAGTAATTGTACCCTGATACACCTTCATTTAGGTAAAGTAATTACTGTTCCAGTTTCTAAGGCTGCACATGTTGCCTAGTAACACTGACATCTGGATAATGGTTAGAAAGGAAGCATATTTGTTATTCTGTTCAAGGAACAGCATAATTCTGTTAATGTGCAAAGTGAAAAAAAGCCTAAAGCCTGTGGATTACTACCAAATAGCTTTTCTAGAAAGCACCAGTTTAGCTTGGAGAACTGTAATACAGCCTTTGTGTGATTTCTGAAATTGTTAACAGTTAATAATGCAGAAAGCCATGGGAGACCAATATATCTGACCAATTATCTGAAATGTGACCGGTAGGTTATAGGGATGGAAATCACTAGGAAATGAACAAATCTGGTTCTGATATTTGATCTTTATAGATACCTTAATATTTGAATTAAAGAACTGTGCTTTTAATGAGACTTGATTTTTTGGTCAGATGTTTTCACTAAAAGAACCAGTTCAGTTATGAACAGATGAAAGGAAACGAACAATGTGAAAATTATTCTGTTTCATTCCGTTTCAGAAACCATTTCTGAATAAAGACTCAATCATAGGTGCTTGTCACGCCATTATTCCGTGGTTAGTAGCGCATTTCAAAATGGCTGATATAGCTGGCTGATAATAACTGCTTACTGGCACAAGTCAAAAAACACATCCCCAGTAGATGGCTGCTTTAATTGAAGTCTGTGGGATTTCTCCACCACAAAGTCTTACACGACTTACAAATTAGAAAAGTATAACTCTCCTCTTCTCAACAAGCTAAATGACTTCAGGTTTGTTCAAATCCTCAAGTATACTGAAATCAACAATGGTGATACTAGCCTTGAACCCGAGACATTTCAGTTACCAGATAGGATCTTTACCACCAGGCTACACCACCTAATTTAACTAAATAAAACATAATTGCAATACATGAGATGCACAGCACTAAACAACAACAGTCTTGAGCTTTACCTTTGCAGGGTCGACCTCTGCAATTGCAGCAGCTGTGTCCAGTGCTAACCGGCAGAGGTCCCCATCACTGGAGACAATGAGATGTGATATCAGAAGACAAACGGCATTTGGGACGTGCTCACAGACAGACAGTGAAGACTGCAGAGAGTAAAGCCATTCCATAGCACACATGGAGTCCTTGGAAATGCGGTGTAGGACACTGGTGGCCACCTGAAGCTCACTGTACCAGGTGCTGAGAGGCAAGCTCAGTTGTGTGGACTTCTGTAGAGGGACATGTAACAAAGTATGTAGTAATATCCTCTTTTAGATATGCCTTATATTACTGTACTCTTTAGTATTTACTACTGTATAATTCAATTCCTGTAGCTCAACTGGCACCAAGACAACAATTATGAGTTATTTTCCAACCGAAGGGATTTATTTTGCGATAACAACAGGCTGGCTGTACATTATCCCGCTTATTACACGGCTACTTACCTCATGAGTAATTTATTGGACATGAAATATTGATTCAAAACAATTGGTTAACTTGTTTGTAACGAAACAAGTTTTCAAGACACAATGTTCAAAAGAGACAAACATGCAATTTGGTTTAAACAATTGTAAATAAAAACTCATATTTGTGATTAATTGGGATTCTCATGAAATCTTGGTTTCCAAGATGCCAACCATGTTCCCTTTCTGTCGGTCTCTCGACGTTGTGTCGAACCGACAGAATGGGGTTTGTCTTGAGAACCTATCATCTTCTGAGTATTTAGAAAAGGCCAATGAAAATTGGCGAATGAAATTTGCATGCTGGGCTCCTCCCTGGATGTCCGGGTATAAGAGGGAAGCCGGCGTGCTCATTCATTCACCTTTTGTTCTTCAGAGCCTACGCATCTGATGAGCTTCTCTACGATCTTGGTGATCATTCTTTCTGCTGGAATCTACGACGTGGACAGCGGACGGTCCCTTCCTGCAGTGACTCTCCCCTGGGTGTCTCGGCAGTTCCGGAGGTGTTCGAGCAAATTTCCTTTTCTAAAAGAGCAAATTTCTCCAGCGTGGCTTGTCCCGCTGTTCTCATGGGTGCAACACACTCATCGAGGAGGGGGACGGACACAATGCCTGCTTCCAGTACGCTGGGGCAGACGTTGTGGATACGTCCTGCCCGCACTGCGGGCGGTGACGATTCAGACGTTGCGTCACAGGTGGCTGTGTTCCCAGGGACTCAGCCACCACCTCGTTTGCTCCCCGTTCCGTGGCGGCAGGACTACGGCCCTGCCGTCCGCTATGGCAAGCAGCGAGGGTGAGAAGAGGATTACTGTGAGCGATAATCCGCCAGCCACGGCTCACGGACCGTTCACACCTCGTTTCGCTCGTCTGACCGTTCCCCAAAAAAGACGGTCCGCCGTCTTATTCCTCAATCACGTATTCGGACACGATGCGTGATGATGAGAGGTCTCTTGCAGCATCGGGGGGTGACGTACTGCCATCCGACTCCGACGATTCTTCGGGCTCCCTCCCTCGGGGGGTCGAGCCCAGGAAAAAGCGGATGTCGAGATGTCGGCCATGCTTTCCCGGGCCGCCGTGAGTGTTGGGTTGCAGTGCCCGCACTGCCTCTCCCGGCGTTCGCGGCTGGCTACATGGCGCCTCGGGTTTGAGCGCGGCTCCAAGCCGCGCCCGCCCCCAGTGCCGTGTTTACCGGAAGTGCATGAGGAACTTTGCAAGACCTGGAACGCCCCTTCCGGCACGTTTCACGTCAAACAAAGTTCTGTCACCCTCTCTTCCCTCGAGGTTGAGACAGCTGGAGGATGCGTCGGTGTCCCCCAGGTGGAGTTTGCCACCGCGGTGCACTCGTGCCCGTAGGTGGCGGCCACCTGGGGGGGCTCGACCTAGACTCCCGTCCAAAGCATGTGGTGTCTCGGCATCTCTGGTGTCGAGAGCTTACATTGCGGCGGACCAAGCTGCCTCCTCTCTCCACGCTATGGCTCCTGCCAGGCCAGGGCGTTGAGAGAGCTCCACGAGGGTAAGACCGACCCAGCGCTTATGCAGGAACTCCGCGCCGCCACCGACCTCGCTCTACGGGCGACCAAGGTGACCACGCGGGCCCTGGGTCGGACGATGTCCACACTTGTGGTCCATGAGAAACTCCTCTGGCCGATCCTTGCGCAGATGAGTAACGCTGAGAAGGTCCGCTTTCTCGACGCACCCGTCTCGCAAGGGGGGGCTGGTTGGTGTTACTGTCGAGTCGCAGCGGCCCCTCTCACCCCCCGCCCGTCGGGGGCGCGAGACCCGCACGCAGCCTTCCCCGGAGGGTTCTCGACAGTAAAGAAGCAGTCCTCCGTGCCGCGACTCGGCCGCCTCGGCCGTCGAGTCCCGTGCACTGTCTGCTTCCCAGCAGCCCTGGTCCTCTTCGACGCCCTCCAGCTCTGGCGCCCCCCACTCAGGCGGCCCCCCCTGGAGGAGACAGCGAAGAGGAGACCATCGCCCCATCAGCAGCCGCGGTGAAGCGGCCCTCATGGGAAGACCTCAGGGGGATCGAGGCTACCATTGGGCCCGACCCCAGCCACATCGCTGGGAAGTCGGATAGGGACGGTTCCTGCCCCGTCTCTCCATCTGCTGGCCCCCTCCGGGGGGCTAGCGCCCACTTACTCTCTAAGGAGAGTTTCCTCTCTCTCTGGGTTATCACAGCCGCTCCCACCCTCTGCACGACGGTGAACGGCAAACTCGACGTTGCGTCATGGCGAAGCGCAGTGTCGAGTATAAACACCAGCCCTCAGCACTCTCAGTCAGACAGTGCGTTGAGCTGCGCAGACGCAAGGCAGGAAAAACAGCAGAGCCGATCTCCTCCCCGGGGGACCTCCCCCGGCAAGGAATCCGTACTGCTAGCCATCGAACCACCCCCCGGGGGGACGATGAAAAAGATCGTACCTTTAGTCCCCGTCTCATTCTGGGAGCCTGTCCGGCTTCCCAGACTGTCAGGCTGGCTAGGGAAGACGATCCGTCTCGGCTACGCGATCCAGTCGCCTCACGCCCGCCAAGTTCAGCATCCAATATACCTCTGTCAGAGGCTAGGATGTTCCCGTACTTCGGGCCGAGGCCGCCACCCTTCTGGTGAAGGGAGTGATCGAGCCCGTCTCACCAGCCGAGATGTTCAGCGGGTTTTACAGCCTGTACTTCATTGTCCCCAAGAAAGGCGGGGGGTTGCGCCCTATCTTGGGTCTGTGTGTTCTGAACAGGCACCTACACAGTAGCTGCCTTTCAGGTTGATCACGCAGAAGCGCATCCTGACGTCCGTCAGGTGTCAGGACTGGTTCATGGCAATCGACCTGAAGGACGTGTACTTCATGTCTCGATCCTCCCTCGACATCGGCCGATCCGACGGTTCGTGTTCGAGGGACGGGCATATCAGTACAGGATCCTCCCCTTCGGTCTGTCCCTGTCTCCACGAGTCTTTACGAAGGTTGTGGAAGCCTTCCCCTTAGGGAAGGAGGTGTGCGGGTACTAAACTATCTCGACGACTGGCTCAGTTTGGCGCACTCTCGAGATCTGTTGTGTACACACAGGGACCTGGTGCTCCGGCACCTAGATCGGTGGGGCTACAGGTCAACTGAGAAGAGCAAGCTCTCCCCGGTGCAGAGCGTCCTCTTTCTCGGTAGGGAACTCGACTCTGTCCTCATGAGCGGCCACGCTCACCCCCCGCGGGGGAGCGAGACCCGCGACGAGGAAGCCCGCACCCATGCGGCCTCCCAGAGGCAGTGCGACTGACTACAGAGCGCACCTGATCAGTGTTGAACTGCCTGAAGCTTTCAGACAGTCAGCGGTCCCCCTGAAACAATTTCAGAGGCTCCTGGGATACATGGCATCCTCGGCGGGGGTGGTCCCCCTCGGGTCTATGCACAAACGACCGCTCCAACACTGGCTACAGATTCAAGTTCCTTGGAGAGCGTGGCACACCGGCAGCAGGCGTTTTGGTCACACTCTTTCTGCCGACACACCCTAACCCCCTGGTCTCCATGACCTTCTTGGGGTTGGGGTGCCATGTGCAAACGGGCAAGCAGTGTCGGGGCGGTGGACGGGCCACCCCCTGCGTTGGCATTTCAACTGCCTAGAGTTGTTGGTTGTGCTACTTGCATTGAGGAGGCTACTACCTCTCGTGCAGGGCAGGCACGTGCTGCTCCGGTCGGACAGCACAGCTGCTGTGGCGTATATCATTGGATTTGCTCACGGCAGCTAAACATGACTCGCCCGGCGCCTCCTCCTCTGGAGTCAGCAGGTGATCAGTTCCCTGCGAGCCACACACATCCCAGGCGTCCTGAACCAGACAGCCGATGCGCTCTCTCGTCAGTCGACGCCTCGTGGGGAGTGGCGACTCCATTCCCGCGCAGCCAGCTCATTTGGGAGAGGTTCGGCCAGGCACAGGTGGTCCTGTTGCCTCCCCGGACTCCACCCATTGTCCGCTTTGGTACTCCCTGTCCGAGGCAACCCTTGGCACGGATGCCCTTGCGCACAGCTGGCCGCGGGACAAGCGGAAGTACGCTTCCCCCCAGTGAGCCTCATTGCACAGGTCCTGTGCAAGGCCAGGGAAGAGGAGCATCAAGTGGTACTAGTTATGCCCCTTGGCCTAACCAGGACTTGGTTCTCGGAGCTAAGGCTCTGACAACGACTCCCCCCGGCGAACTGCTTCCCCAGGGGAAGGGGCACGTTACGGCATCCCAGGCAGAACCTGGGCTCCATGTCTGGACGGGACGAGGAGATCCTGAGTGACCCACCCCCGGTCTGGTTGGGACGTCACTCAGGCTAGGGCTTCGGCCACTGGGCGGCTATACGCCCATAGGTGGCGCCTCTTCTCGTCCTGGTGCTCTTCTCGGCGAGAAGACCCGCGGAGTTGCTCGGTCGGGTACGAGCTGTCCCGTCCTCAAGAGAGACTGAGGAGTAACCTCTCCCCCTCCACACTGGGAATGTATGTAGCCGCTACGGCCGCTCATCATGACCCAAGTGCTGGGTAGCCTCTGGGACAGCATGGCCTGGTCATTAGGTTCCTAAGGGGTGCGAGGGGTGACCACCTTCGGCGCTCAGTACCCTCTTGCGACTTAGGTGGCGGGCCTCAAGAGGCCCCGCCCCCTTCGAGCCTCTCGGGATTGCCGCTCTTTCTCAGTCCTGATAAAGACGGTTTTCGGCATGGCGCTCACCTCCAGGAGGGTAGGGGATCTGCAAGCACCCTCCGTGTCCACAGATTGCCTAGAACTCGGGGTCGGGATTCTCACGTTATCTTGAGACCCCGCCCCGGCTACGTGCCCAGGGTTCCCACCACTCTCCCGAGAGACCAGGTGGTGAACCTGCAGGCGCTCCCCACCGGGGAGGAAGACCCAACCTATGCGTGCTGTGTCCAGTACGCGCACGGCGCCTCTACTTGGACCGCACGCAGAGCCCAGAAGCTCTGAGCAGCTCTTTGTCTGTTTCGGAGGTCAGCAGAAGGGAGGGCTGTCTCCAAACAGAGGCTGGCGCACTGGATCGTGGATGCCCTCATTAGGGCATACCGATCTCTATTCGCCCCTGCCCGTGGGGAGTGAGGCACACCCCTCATGGGCACTGGCTCAGGGCGCCTCTCTGGCAGACATCTGCAGAGCTGCGGGTTGGGCTATGCCCATCAACTCCGTGAGGTTCTAATACCTACGTGCGGAACCGGTGTCAGCCCGCATCCTGGCAAGGTGTGGGACCGGCAGCCGGTAGGGCGTATGCCTGCGGAAGCCCTTCCCCCTCTGGGGGGAGCAGTGGCGATCCCGCCTCACTTCTTTCCCCTCGGGTAAAGAACAGGCATTCCATCCATCACTAAGCACCCTTCCAGGGGACAGGCTGGGCAGAGCAGCCCTGCCCCCTTAGGCCGGGGAACAGTCGAGTTATCTCCCACGTAGCTCTAACCGGACCTAGTGCTCCAGACGTGGTAACCCCCCCCCCTCCGTGGGCTGTTCCATCTGATGTATCCTCATGAATGGTTCCCACCTTGGCAACCCATGACCTCCCCAGGTGGACTCCCACCTTGCGGTTAACTCCTGCAGTCTGCACATTCCTCCCATGAGTTCTCCCCTGATGGTGAGACCATGTGGTGTCTCCACTATTCCTCCCTACGGTAGGCAGTGGCCTCTGCAGTGCTTTCCCCCCAGGGGGGAATAATGCTTACCCAGTGGCCCGTACGGTGCCGGGCGGCTTCTCGCCATTTAGAGAACTAGGCCTCCGCCCGTGACGGCCGGTGACAGGGGCTTCCCAACTTTGTGTAAAGCTCTGGGTCCCCCTTCCTCTCCAATGGAGGGTCATAATTTCGCGTTAGCGTGTTCGTCTGACTCGCCCAGGCCAGTCAACGTCGCTCCGCAGAGATTGTGACGCGGCTCAGTGCTATGGCGTTTTCCATAGGAACCCCATTCTGTCAGTTCGACAAAACGTTGAGAGACCGACAGAAAGGGAACGTCTTGGTTACGGATGTAACCTCGGTTCCCTGATGGAGGGAACGAGACGTTGTGTCCCTCATGCCACAACACTGGCCGCCCACCCCAGCGGTCGGGGGAGGATGCTTTAGGTTCCTCAGACCAAAGGTGAATGAATGAGCACACCGGCTTCCCTCTTATACCCGGATATCCGGGGAGGAGCCCGGCATGCAAATTTCATTCGCCAATTTTCATTGGCCTTTTCTAAATACTCAGAAGATGATAGGTTCTCAAGACAACTTGAGTTCGACACAACGTCTCGTTCCCTCCATCAGGGAACCGAGGTTACATCCGTAACCAAGACGTTTTTTTTATGTTTTTGTTCATCTTGCATAATTAATGAATTAATGAAATATAGCTTTACAGAAAAGAGATTTTCATCAGAAAACGCAATAAAATCAACAAATATTTCCTAATTCAAAATTCTACTTTGTCCAAGGTAGAGAACACAATTATCTTTATTATAATCATTTTTTGTGTTACAAAGTTATATGTTGAGAAAACAACCCAATTATGCATATTGATATTTAATTTATGTGTAATATTAAACTGCACCAATCAAAATAAGCCACAATACCAGGATGACCCGGCGTTTTTAGTTTTGAAGCGTTCTTAACAGGAATAACATACCTGGAAATATCGCAACTAGCCAATCAGAATCAAGTCTTGAAAAAAGTTATGAAATTTTAATGTTAGTTCACTGTGCATTAACTTTTCTGTATAAATACCTATTCTGCATTATTCATTTATAGTCCATGTCAATGAACATATGCTGCTTACATGATAACTATCAACAATAAGCAGATAAAAGATACTTTTCCAGCAAGTCACACTGCACTGATGTTGCTGTTGTCACCTGATGCAAACTACAAATTTAAAACAAAACTATTATCCTCAGACTTGTAAAATATCATAATCTTTCACAAGAATTAAGGATTTTTAAACCAGTTGAATTTGGTTCTAAGGAAAAATGGATGGAGGATCATATGTAGCACCTCTTTTTGATCAGATGGTTCTCTCTGAATCGTCTGTAAGAGTGAATTGGCCAGTTTAATAGTCTTGGTATGTGTTTCAGCATCTGTGAGAGCTTCCATAAGGGTGGAGCAGGAAAGAACCTGCAACAAGGGCATCACCAGCACAGAAGAGCCTGGTGGAGGACAGATCTCAGGTGGCACAATCTTCACAGCTAAGAAGCAAGAAAAGGCATTCTTAAGTATTGTATACTGCATATTATTTGTTGTTAGCAGAATTAATGTATAATTCATGTTAATAGCATAAATAGAGGCAGCATAGTGTAGACTTTGAAAGAGACCGTATCAATAGGAAGTGTTCAGATGGTTAGAGGAGTTTTTACCGAGCTCTAGGAGAGCAGTTTGCTGGGAGGTGGAAGCTCTAAGAAGAAGCAGGGAGATGCTCATTATCACCTGCTCAGATGGGAGTTCCTACAGTGAGAAAGAGCACAGTCAGGCAACTGTTTAAAAACAAAAGCAATCCATGAGGGAACGTCAAATGCAATCTGCTTTGGGCAGGAAACGTTGCTAACCATTCATTATAAAGATGAAAAAAGCTTTTATTGTTATTTATTGTTTATTGTTATTTATCTAATAAAAAGCAAACGGACCAAACAGAACCAAAGAGAACTGGATTAAATGGAGATTACATTTGTTGACCACTATTATATTAAATTCTAATGTATTCCCAAAACAGTTTAATGTAAAACATACTAGTATAGGAAAATTGTGCAAAAATATAAAAAGATGTCTACTTATGCAAAAGAATATGCACAAGAGACAGTTTGGTCCACCTGCTAAGGCCAAATTTTTACTATACTTTCAAGGGTCATGTTAAATTAGTAAGATACATTGACACTTTTGCATTCTTGAAGTATATATTCATTTTTTTGTCATGATGTATTTGTGAAAATAAAACCCACAACCTCTGGGCTGCTAACACGATGTTCTACCAACTGAGCTACAGGAACACATTAAATGAGAGAAAAATTTGTACCAAACCAAAATATATTAACTTACATTTTACATTTACATTTATGCATTTGGCAGACGCTTTTATCCAAAGCGACTTACATTGCATTGTATTATACATTTGTTTCTGACTATGTGCAATCCCCTTGGATCGAACCCATGACCTTGGCATTGCTAGTGCCATGCTTTAACCAATGAACCACAGGAAAACTACATTTTACACTGATAAATAATTATGAGACGTAATAACACATGACAACAACCACTGACAAAAGTACATTAACATTAGACTACATTTTTGAAAACGCAAAACGCTGGTTTAAATAACAGTAAGCAAGCTGGTCTTTAGCTGTTCTAGCTAAGCTGTTAGCCTGGTCAACCTGGCAAGCAATTAGTCATGTGGACTACCTTTCTTGTGCTTTTATGTTGATTTTCATAGTACCAAAGTGCTAGACATGAAGTGACAGTAGTGCTCTGGAATGTCCTAATAACCTCTATGTCTTGTTCCTTCTTCACCGTACTATCAAAATAAAGCACATTAACAGAATAACATCACGTGTGCACTCACCTCTGTATATGCAGGTATTAGCTGGTGGAGTGTGTGAAGCAGAGACATCAGTTCTCCTCCCAGTTGCACACTGAGGTGACAGGCACACAATAGCTGAAGAGCAAGCTGGGGCAGTTCCTTCTTCCAGATACTTGGATCGGTGAGCAGAGCAGAGCTCAGAGACTCTACAAAAGAGCCGAACTCCACCAATGCTGTTACACTGTCCACCTATGGGCCATGTGCATGAGGATATTACATGAACCAAGTATCATGTGAAAATTAAATATTGCAGTTAATTTAAATATTATTTTAATATTAAAGTAATTACAAGAGTAATGTAACTGTGACAGTGCAAAACTGTAAATAACTGGTGCAAAAAAAACTGACCAACATGAGAGCACCTCAGGAGAAAACAAGAAATTATATGTCAAAAAAGACTACAGTGACCCCCTTTGGGTGTCTAAGCTTTTTGGGAAGTCATAAGGTAAAGCAAGACACCATGTGATATTCACAACAATGTATAATATAAACCTTCTTGTTGAAACCTTCCAAGGATCTTAGTAGAGCTACTTTAGTAAAGCACAGTTAATACTCTCTTCCAGCTTACCAGCATGTACGGAAACAGGTCAAAGAGGCTGCGAATCAGTTCACGGCCCACCCTAGTGCCAGTCGGCCCTTTGCCTAGCTGGCTATCAGACTGAGAAGCCCCTCGTGGCTGAAGCAGGACCCTGAGGAGACTGTGTCTAAGCAGGGCATTTTCTGATAACCTCTGCGGCTCGCAATACAGGTAGCGGAGAAAAGGAACCAACATTTCAACAAACACTGGCTCGTCTCTGAAAAACACCCAACAACAACAATAAAAGTCTATTAGAAGACACTTTTGAGAGACATACATTTCACATAATAGTAGATTCTGATATTTAAGTTTCATCTTAATGTAAAAAAGGCTTTCAAAATCTACAATGTCTTATAGTGTGTGAGAAGCTGTGATCACATAGATCTAGAAAGATCTCATACCTATCACCAGCCAGCTGAATTAAATCGTCAATCTCCTGGAGCAGGGCGGGCCAGCAGTCAGGACGGTTTTCCATTATTGTGATGTAGGGGTGTGGGAAGCTTCTAAGGTCAGAAATGTTAGAAATCTTTTATATTTACATATAAAATCCAATATTCCTATATTGTACTATATTACTGTATAGATCCTATATTAGGGTCACTTACCCATTTTTATTTCCACATTTTTTAACAACAGTACAAAAACTAAATTTACTGAAAACATCAAAAATAAATCAAAACTATATATTTTAGCATCTTCAAAGTTGTCACCCTTTGCCTAGAATTTGCAACTCTGGTTATTATTTCAACCAGCTTCTAAGATCTCACTGGCTTGCTTTTTAAACTGTATTGATAAAGTTCCCATCTATTCCTGAGCTCATATAAATGATATAGGGGCGGTTTCCCGGACAGGGCTTAAGCCTAGTCCCAGTCTAATTTAAATGTTAGAGGCGTCTTGATCGAAAACAACTTACATTGACATATCTTAAAATCTATCAGTGTGATTGTGTTGTCTCAAGATGCACACCAGTAAAGCTTTTTGTAAAGTAAAGTTTTTTAAATTGACTTAAGTATCGTAATTTAACAAAGGCATAGTCCTGGTTTAAGATAATTCTTGTCCGGGAAACCACCCAATAAAGTTTTATACTGACAAAAATGAATACGTTTATGAGAAACATTTCAGTGAAGTGATCCTAAACTTTTGAATGTAAGGATTCAGATATCAACAGTATGTTAATAGGTCAAAAACTCCAAAAGTGTGATCTTTAACGTATCAGTCTCTTTTTTCTAAATTGTAGGCTTAGCTGAATGAATGAATGAATGAATGAATGAATGACACATTTAAATATCACTTTTTGTGTATTGCTTGTCTGCCCCTTCTGTGCTGAGATGATGATTAATGTCCAACCTTTATGCTAAGAAACGAATAAAGGTCCTAATCATCACTCACATCTTAAGATTGATTAATTTATCTTATGCTCAGAAACGTTTCTTGTGTGCACCATTTGCAAGCAGGAACATATTTTATACAGCTAGCAAGAAAATGTTCTAAATGGTAAGCAGTCCTTCAACAAAAAAATATATGGTATGGGTTATCTCTAGCTAGATGTTCAGGTTATCCATTCTTTCCACAGACATCTTACATTTCAAACATTTAATCATCTATCATCTATCTCTTGCTGTCCCTCTGCCAACTGGTGCGGCAATCACATTATCAGGGTTCATCCATCAGGTGGTTTTCGGCAGTCAGCCACAACATTCTGGCAGACAATGGCTTACTGACACATTGACCTTCATCTCACTTAGTTGCAGTGAATATTTAGAGTGAGACGGATTAACTAGAAGAGACATTAAAACCTTCACTAGTTTATCTTTATATAACATATCACTATTTTATATTAATTGGTATTTAAATTATAAAAACATTTTTAATAAAAATTATTCTGTTTTGTTTAATGTGTTTCTATGACCAGTTATATAGGGACTACCATATTCTGACATTTTTTACTTTTAAAATGACTATTTTAAAAATTAAACGCAAAATCACTTTGGTCTTCTCTCAGAGGCAAAAGAAGAATTGATTTATACTAATGCATAAAACTCCACTGCCAATTTCTGTTGGATGTCTACAGTAAGTGGCCTTGTGACCCCAGAGCAGATTGCACAGGAGCTTTGAGCAGACGGACACAAAGAGCATCAGTGGGCATCTCTCATTAATCCTCAAGCCCTCCCTCGATGCCCACCCCAGCAAAGGCCAAGCACCAATCCCAGGGCAGCACAGAGTCCTCCACCCATAAATCTTCTCACCAGGGAGGAACTCAGCAGAGGTGGTGAGATATTACACACATTGTCATTTAACTCATTGTACTATTACAGTTCAAAATGGTCATAAATAAGCTTATACAGCAGACATAGAAATATACCAAGTATGAATAAAATCATCATCCATGATAAAAGCCAATTGTAGCTCTATGTAACAGCCAGAAAATTTTTATCTCCAAGTAAAACTTGTTTTCAAGAGTGACCAAAAAAATGAATTTTTCCAAAGGTATTTTGTAAGAGGTCCAATTGTTATCTTAACATGACATTAAGACATGGAAAAAGGCACTTGCCTGATTGAATATGGACAGATGAAGTTCACTCCATTATCTCGTCGACTTGCTTGAATTTGTAACAACCTCCCGACAACTTTTATGAGCCCTTGAACATTCCTGTCCAGACAAGAATCATCAAAACATATGAAATGTGGAACGCTGCATGTACACTTTACACACTCAATGGTCACTTTGCTTATGTAGAGAAAGAAAGGCAGGGCTATCAGGCACTGCGCAAGCAAAGTTCACTGCAAAGAAAAGTTTGCGTTTCAGTCTTGTAATAACTGAGGTCAAGTAGGGCAAAACAATTACCTAAAAAGTAAAATGTAGAGTTTTGTAGCTTTTGACATGCTTTTTGTACATGGATTATAGTATGTAATAGCACAACTATAGTTCAAGTTTCCTAGGGTTTATTCAGCATATTAGAAACAGAAAGGCAGATGACCCATTGCATTGTGGGATGCAATTCATGGTCTGGTTTAAAGTAGTAAGTAACCCAGATTTTTTACACAAACAGAAATTACATACAGTGCACAATTTTCAAAAAATCATACTAAGAGTAGTATGGTAGCATGACATTTTTAACAAATACAATAGAATCTTGGGATGCAATAGCTCCCATTCCCTAACAAGTGAAGAATTTTTCATGCATTATAAATCACCAATGCTTGGCAACATGTGCTGTGTTTATTTTCTAACCTTCTTCTCTG
The DNA here is from genome assembly GCF_024868665.1 of Triplophysa rosa. Lineage (NCBI taxonomy): Eukaryota > Metazoa > Chordata > Actinopteri > Cypriniformes > Nemacheilidae > Triplophysa > Triplophysa rosa. The sequence continues at coordinate 8,347,192 of NC_079890.1, forward strand.
TGGTCTGTATTGCTGCACGCCACAGTACATCTCTCTGTGCCTATGGTTTTGATTACTGTATAGCTTACTAAAATTAAAGGCATATCTCCTCAGCGAAAGCAAATAATTTTTTCCGGCTTTCATCTTGCCTCCCTGCATGAGCCTGGCACGCACTGTGCATAATAAAGCCATAACGTTCCAGTTATTCAACATTTGTATAACAAATCATTGGTTATAAGTGGACCTTACTTGTACATGTATATCACACTGTCTCTGAAATGCAATGCATTTGAAATCACACAAGCCAAGAACTTGCAGAAGATACATACAAAATTTTGTGGTTGATGAACTTCAAATAAAATTATTGTCAAATGTCTTCACACTTTTCACTTTTTTAATCAGCTAAACACTGCATTATTCCATTAATTCAGTTTTACTTGTCTGCTGCTTTGAGACTGGCTCAATGCACAACAACCATGCAGGCATATATACAAACAAGAGAAAACTTCAAACTTAGTCAAAGGTCAGGAGTTTGTATTCAAAGATACACATTTATTAGTATGTGTGTTCCCTGGAAATCACTGTCGCTCTGAATAAAAGGATCCCCCCAATGCATAACTGTAAATACATAATAAAACAATATTTCCCTTTGCTTTAGGGCCAGTGAAAAAATATTACTGAACTGAACTACCATCAATGTTCTAAGCGATGATAATACATAAAAAAAAAACATTTTTCATGTGTTAAAACATTAAAATTCAGCTCTGGGTGATGAAAAGGGTACAATGTGTGGGCAGCAGCTTTGTGTGACAGTGTCAGTGATGACAGCAGCAGCCATGTGTGCGCGCGTGTGTGTGTTTGTTTGTGTGTGTGCTTGTGTGTGTATGAAACACAAGCAGGTTGATGGAAGAGACTGCATTTTTCATTTGTTTTTTTTAGATGTCTGAATATGTAGATGTGCATCCTCTCCTGTGTTTTGAATCCAAGAGGCAAACTCCTAAAAAAAGGAACTCTGCAACCGAAATTGCCTACTTTCATACTATACGTAAGGGATAATGTACAGGCATTGTGAAGGAGCTTATTTCGCGATAACAGCCGGCTGCTTGTACATTATCCCGCTTATTACACGGCCACTTGCCACATGAGAAAAAAACTGGACATAAAATGTAAATTTGAAATATTTTATTAGCTCATTTTTACCGAATGCAGACCTTCCGCGAGGAAAAGCCATTTAGTTTCGGTTTTAAAGTAAGAAACGACATTCAGACATCACAAACAGGCAAATTGGTTTAATCATTTCTAAATATAATGTCATATATGTTATTAAAATACATTTTTATAATTAATTTTTGTGTAATATTAAACTGCCCCTCTCAAAATGATTTGCAGCATCCGGGTACCGGGTTACAGGGTGTTATTAGTTTTGAGCGGTTATTTGAAAATAACAACCCTTGGAATGCCACGACTGGCCAATCAGAATCAAGCATTCAAATGAGCCGTGTAATAAAGTACTATATCAATATGTCCGAAACATCAGTATACAAAAAACAGCAGGTGAGAAATACGCGGATGGCTTACTGTTTCCACTGAGATTTGTGTGTGTGCCTTGGATGGACACTATTCTATCCCATGATGCCACAGGAGCTGAGGTATGGGAGAGGCAAATCCTGCCAAATTTAAATAAATAAATTAAACGATGAAAATGAAAACCAGATTAGCAATTTCATTATACACAACTGCGTGCACAATATGTGCCAAAATGAAAAATAAAATGAAATTATTTAATTTTCATTTTTACACTGACAATGCGTTGTCAAATTGAAAAAGAAAATACAATTGGTGATTTGACATTTCATTTTCACTAAAATCTCGAGGCAAGACTGCCAATTTGAAAATGAAAAGGCAAATGTGAAAAATAAATTGTAAAAACATTTTTTACAAAGGTTTTATTAATGTTCACGCAATAATACTGATACAATTCAAATTAAAATGTAAACTTTGATTTTCATTTTATTTTATTTTCTCTTCTCTTTTATTTCATTTTCGTTTTCATTTTCTTTTTCTTGTTCACGGTCATGCAAATTACATGTTAATTAGTGGGTGTGGACGAGCGTCTGCATTACTGGGAACACCCACAAAAAACGTCATATCCGTTTATTCGAACGAACGTGTGTTATGGAAGGCCGTTTAATCAAAAATGTCTTTAGACGTAACGTGTACAGACGATATAACGTGTGGACACGTTTTTGCACCTAAAGACGTAATTTCGTCTACAGACGTATTGGTTTTAGCCTATGGAAAGTCACAAAATGGAAAGATTTGCATAAAATTGATTAAACATATAGTCGTGACGTCATCATTAGCGTAACCACGTGTCATTCATGAATTATACATATAAACGTGATGTTCCCTCATGCGTGGCATTGCATACGGTCCTAGTTCCGAATACGTCAGCATATACGTGATTTTACGACAGGGGAGAATAGGGAATTTCAAAATACAAGCGGTACAGATAGACCATTGAAAGCATGGCTTTGCGAAATTTTCTTAACAACTACCGACGCGTTTTTAAAGAATGTGTGCATTTGTAAAATTATATGTATTATGCCGTCAACCCAATGGGCAACATGGGCTGCAGTCGAGAGTCCCGAACACTAAGGGATCCCGAGAGAGTTCTCATTTGCATTTTAACATTACACATATTTCAGTATTATGCATATCCGAATCACTACGGACAGTACATGAAGATTAAAATCATGTTAAAAACACGAAAAATGTCAGAAAACCAGTAAACGAGGAAGCTGCGTTTTTTATTTTTTGTATGAAGCATAAATTACGTTTCATTAACAAAGTTCGGGAGAAGCCGGAGCACATAATCATCTCGGCTGGTTCGCTATTAGCAATCAGCTCAAGCGAGACTCCGTATAAATAAGACCAGAAATCTCACCTGCGCCATCTCTACAAGTAATTCAACACCCCTCCACCTCCCCGTCTCATCTCCCCGTTTCCGAGCTCGGCGCACTCGCCCACATCAGGGGGAGAGTGTTCCGGGTTCGGAACGAACCGGCGAGCTCGGAGCCCGCTCCCTGGACAGCACGCCATACGCATATTTTACCTACCCCTGCTATCAGCATTATCCCTGCCATCATTATTATTTGCATTGGCGAACTCGTGAATAACGTTTACATTTCTCAACTAATTTCAATGGGTTACAGTATTGTGGACCCACATTAAAATATGTAAAGGAAAAACTGCTGCTACTGGAGCTTTTAACTTGTTCAATTAAATTCTATGTAGTGCTTTTTTTGCAATGTTCCAAGTGTTTCAATGCCGCTTTACAGGAAAAAACACAGGAGGAAAATAAGTGTAACTTAAGAAAAGGCACACTGATGCGCACGGGCTTCTGCAATCTTGAACATAATTACTATATAGGGAATGGCAGATTTTTTAATATTATTTTCGAAGATTTAAGATCATGAAACTATTCCAATATTTGTTTATGTAAATGTAGTTTATGAGGACACAGAATTTGAATTATTATGGTTTTATCGCGCTCGCTTTTGCTTTTCCTGGGCAGCAACGTAGCCGGGCATGCATTTCTGGATTAAGTGTAAATAAGATAACGGACTTGGAACGTTATTAACATGACAAATTACAAAAACTGTTTTTGTTTTACTATGGGACCTCTAACCACCGTAGGCTACACCACATATAAATCCATTGATGTCGTTTTCAATGTCATTTCTATCTCCATGTCTGTTTGGTTTTGATCTGTAACCTATCATAAAAACTAGTAGCATAAAAGCACGTTGTGTTGAACAAATCAATAGAAAACTCTTTAGACTTTAACACCAGAACAAGAAGCAAAACCTGTAGCGCAGAAAATGTTATTTATTTATGATGCGCTCTGGAAAAAAGAACAGAAAATAATAATTATTCATGAAAATTGTATGGGCTACATATTGTTCGGATTTTATTGCTAAACTGTTTCTGATTTTTAAGATTAATCATTATATCAGTATTAATGATGATTAATACTAGGCAATTTAGGGGATGCATTATGTATTTCTCGTTATTTTAATATGAAAAACTGGAAATTTGACACCCGTTGTTTTGGCGAGTTATACGATATTGCAACAGTGCGTGTTATTTATACGCATTTCATTCATGAGAATGGGCTTGTTTTACAGTGGTTGATTAAACATTTCATTTACCAGTTAATTGACGGACACACAAGGAAGCTAAGAATGCGTTATCCCAGGTCCGCAAAAGCCAACCGCGGGACTGGTTATAACCCAGACATCCCTCCCTGCAAACTAATTTCAGGGATGTAGTAGCCCCTAACCCCACACATGATGTGTCATGCAGCGCGGATCAAGCGCACAGTCGTCTCTTTTTTTATTATAAATGCCATGAACATAAATGCACATCAGAAGTTATGTTTAAATTGCACGGCTTACTGAAATATAGTCCGTATGTCGATCAGTTAAAAATGTAGAGAGCAGCATTAGCTAAAAAATGTTTATTGTATTACATACAGTAGATTTCAAACAATTTCATTCCAGAAACCACCTAAACAAGTTTATTTCGCCACCAAAATACGTTTAAATGGAATATGGGGAAAATGCACATTCATTCTTTCTGGTAAAGGGTAGCCCTAAAACTTGATTTTTCATTATATGAATGAAACGTAAGATTAATTCAATTACCAAAATAGGCCTACACAAGATATCGAAACTTATTGCAAGTAATGAATTGGATTTTTTTAGTCACCGCAATGGCGAAATGACACAGTTCCCACTAGCTAATCTCACTTGCATGGAGCGAAATCTACTGGTATTTCCCCAAACATAAACACAGGTGAGGGCCCATATTTATAAAAAGTTATAGAAATGTTCTTAAGGATAGTGATTTAAGTGCAAAAAAAAATCTTTGTAAAAGTATGACTTGTGGGAGACCTTTTCAAGAAGTGAAGCAGTAACAATGTAAAACATTCAAAGGTAAACAATTATTGGCCAAGTCAAATTTACGTCAAACATATAATGACAATTTATAAATGTAAACTCCATTTGACATCAACCCATTTAAAGATAAGTCCGTAAAATAACTTGCATAGTTTACTAACTTTACTACATTAATAAATGTCATTAACTGACATTCAAATTTACGTTAAATCAAGCAATGTTTCTATTCCAATTATACATTGACTAGTAGCTGACTGTGAGTCTTGGATTTTACTTGTGTTTTATTTTCTGCGCATCTTATATTCTGAGTCTGATGTTCTCTGTGCGTGTCTGCCTGGTCCTCGACCCACTGTACCTGTGGTTAACCTTCTTAACTTATCCTGAAACATACAGCATTCAAGTACATTAAAACATAATATGCACAAAATTAAGAAAGACAACGAATAAATTAGTTTTACAGTGTGAATGATCTGGGCTGCGTTTCCCGAAACCTTCTTAACGCTACGTCGTTCTTAAGTTATACCTTAAGTTGTACCTTACCGTTAATATGTGTTTCCCGAAACCTTCTTAGTTAAGTATACCTTCTGTAAGTTATACAGTATGTTCGGAAGGTTGGTCTGGAGCACTCTTAGCTATACCTTAACACTGTTAAGAGTACATCCCGCTAGTGGCCACAGTGGAAAAAAGCTTCTTTACATCGCAGTCTTTACAAATAAAACTCTAAACTTAAAAAGAACATTATGTTGACATGTTTTCATGCAAAGAATATAATCGTCTTTACATTTATGGTTGTTAGCTTTTTAATGATATTATCTAAATAAGGTGCGCATCAGCTGGCAACCCAAACAATTTTGAGTATATTTAAAGAGAAAGATTGCGAAATAAAGTTTAGTCAAACTGCATTTTTTTGCCTAAATCAAAGACGGCGCCAACCGCGGAGCATTTTAGTGCATTTAAACCTTGAAAAGCTGGCTACACTTTATGCTGCAATTATAATGATAGAAAAGTTAACCTGCCACGGCAGCAAATAGCTTTTGGATCGTGTTGGTCTAACTTTGTCAAATACAAAGCCCCTAAATTCAGCTCTTTTTTCCTGCTATAGCTGTTGATTATGTTCCGGGTTCTGCGCTTTTGTTGAGTAAATAATAACACTATAGCAACATATATGATAATATAAATAAGGGGTTCCCAAACACAGGTATAATCGGCTATCTCATGGCACACCTTTTAAATAGAAATTAGGGAAACAACACACATTCACTCACTTTACTTTTTCTTTTTCTTGTCATGAATGAATATGTTTAATTTCAATATCAAAATACCTCATTGTAGGGCTGCACAATAATGGCATACTTGTTAATCTCATTCCCTTGATATTGTAAGTGTGATTAATAATGTTGATTATATTTTAATGCTTTAATAAACGCAGCCATAAGCTACATGCTTCGCGCTGTAAATACGCCGCTTGAGCATTCAGTGTCCAAGCACAATAAACGTGTGAACTATACAAGTAATTGTAAGTTACTGGAATACACTTTTTTAATGCATCGCAACAGCAAGCGGCTTTGCATGACCCTCCGACCCAAAGTTTGAGATCCTTTGATATGACCATACTGCCAGTTAGTGTAGCGGGGTTGATACATTTGGGCATGAGATTGCGGGTTCTCACACTCATTTCAAAATTAAATAATATCGATGGTTGGATTTAGTTTGCAATTTGGTTTATTTTTATCCTATGAGTCCTAATAAATGCAACTTCAACTATTTCTAAAGTGCTTATTTTATAAAGAATGCCGCTACCTCACATAACGCAGTAAAGCAGTACTTGTATAGAGTGAATAATTGATTGTCGAACGATCAATATTTATTCAGCACCACCACCATGGAAAGCACCTGGTAACGTGGGACGTAAGAAAGTAACCTCTTATAGGTATAGTTTAGGAAGTAGGCTATATGCCTAGAAAAGGAATAACTTGAGTTAAGGTGTAACTTCAGAGTCTTCATAGCTAAGAGACAACATTATCGGGAAATGCAGCCCTGTTATATTTAACATTTTATTTTGGGATCACAGCACAGGATATTGGTAGTTGACGAATAAATTGGTTAGTTTTACATTATTTTATATTATTAATATTTATGTTTATCATATAAAATAACATAACAGGGATTGTATCATATAAAATAGCATAAGAGAGATTTATCTTCGTTCTTGGGTTTTTTCCTACATTTTTGCTGTCAAACCATAGGACAAATTTGCATATTAATCATTTAATGATTATTGATTTAATCATTAAATTAAGCGTATCATTGCCATTTTTTTTATAAAATAAGTTTAACAGCCAACAGAAAAGAGTAGCAAAGATAAAATATCAGTAGGGTCTGCATTGCTGGATGTGACTCTTATTTTGACAACGGAGCCGCTAATGTTTACGCGTCTACACGCAATTACGCGTCCACGCGTCTAACGTCTGTAGACGAAATTACGTCTTTAGGCGCAATAACGCGTCCACGCGTCTAACGTCTGTACACGTTACGTCTAAAGACATTTTTGATGAAACGGCCTTCCATATTGTGTAGACCTTGTCAGGCGCTTGGCCTTAGCGCTTTGTAATGATGACGATGACTGTGCCTGGTGCAATACCTAAAATTGTTGTGTGGTGTACTGCATCTCTGATAAGTTAACAGACGAACAAACTAAAGCATTGGAGAGCCTGTATCTCTAGCGTGCCCTGAAACATGCCGGAGCGCGATTGTCCCCACTCCGCCGCTGACCTGCTCTTACACTGTACATTACCATCCGCACCCGAGCACGCTATCATCATTACACTGTGACTGCTTTTAAGAAAACATAAACAAAGCGATCTTTCTCAGCACAATAGAATCCATCGTAATGTACGGTTTGAGGTTGATAAGGTGTGTTTAACCTCACGCGCGCTGTGCGCAGACCAATTCGCTTATGGTATCACAAGAGCGGCTCATATGTGTTTAAATCAGCCCCGCGTACTTCATTCATTATGATTATGAGCCAATCGATATACAAAGTGCTGCACTATGTTCTGAATGCATGTTTTAAATGATGCGCCTGTCATTCGAATGGGTTTTTTTGTCCCACGGCGCGGTGACACAGGCCTGCACTTATAAGTGTTGTAGGCAGTGGCGGCCGGTCAATAGGTGGCGCAGGGGCGCAAACGAGTGTGTATGTAGGCACGACCATTTTTGAAAAGCATGTGATTTGAGGCTGAGCTCTAATTGGCTTGTTTCAAATCGTCCTTGGGGCGCAGCACTCTGCGTCAATATTGTTGACTTTTGACTCCCACTTTTGTTGTAAGCGAATCAATATTGTTTTTATATTTTTGGCCTCATGTGATTGGACCGTTCTTAACGCCTCCCATTACCGCTCAGCAGATTGTCATTTGACTGACAGGTACTGATTAACGTGGAAGCAAGCGAAATTATCTCGAGATGAAAGAAAATTCGGTTTTATCTTTACAAGAATACCCGTTCCAAAGGCGTTCGGATGAAGAAAAAAAACGGATCAAGGAGCTTGGACCAGATCGACCCAACTTGCAAATTCAGCAGCAGTCAAGTGATCGCGGTCGATTTTACACTCGGTGCTTTTCCGGCACTTCTTATGGAAAACGGAGTTGGCTAGCTAGATGCGATGTAAGTCATGCCTTTTATTGTTTTCCCTGTTTGCTGGTTCAAAGTCTTGGCACCGAAACGTTGTGGACAACAACAGGGGTTTGCGATTTAAAACATCTCTCTGATAAGTGCAAGCGACATGAAAGTAGCCGCAGCCATCTTGACAACGCTATGAGGCTCCAGTTTTTTGGGAAGCTTAGCATTGCTGAACAGCTAGATGAAGGCTACAGGATTGGCATTAGAAGGCACAATGAAGAGGTCACAAAAAATCGACACATCCTGTATAGAATAATAGACTGTGTAAAATTTTGTGGCGCATTTGAGCTGGCTTTGCGTGGCCACAATGAGAGCGAGAGCTCAGATAACCCCGGATTATTCCGTGGCTTGGTCGACTTTGTTGCTTCTCTTGATGGAGTTTTGAAAGAGCACCTCGAGAATGCCTCTGTGTTTAAGGGAACTTCGAAAACCGTGCAGAACGAGCTGTTGGACTGTATGTTGTCTGTTATGAGGGAACACATAATCCAAGAAGCACAAAACAGCGATTTTCTATCAATCCAGGCCGACGAGACCACTGATATTGCCACACAGTGCCAACTTGTGCTTGTGCTGCGCTACATTGATGGCAAAAGCAACGTACAGGAGAGGTTTTTTGCTTTTATTCATCTGCATTCAACTACAGCTGATTCCATCGCTACAGCACTAAAAGAGCATCTTACTGTCATCCTTCCAGAGGATCAGAAGAGTAAACTCATCTCCCAAGCGTATGATGGAGCCAGCGTGATGAGAGGTGCCACTGCAGGTGTTCAAAGGAAGATTCAAGATGTGTACCCAAATGCCCATTACATCCACTGCTATGCGCATCAGCTCAATCTAATAATGCAAAAGGCCACTTCTCACATACCCAAAGTTAGAATTTTTTTTCTAACCTTGGAGGATTTGCCAGCTTTTTTTCAAGATCACCCAAGCGCACAGATGTTCTTGATAAAGTAGTTGCCCATAGACTACCAACATCAAGCAGTGTTAGATGGAACTTCCACAGCCGTGCCATCAATACAGTGTTTGAGCACAGAGAGGGCCTCATTCGCTGTTTTGAAACTATTCGAGACTCAGGTGACTTTGACCCTGTTACCACCAGAGAGGCAGGAGGCTTTGCCATGCTGCTGGAGGATCAGGATTTTAATTTTTTTCTGCAACTTTTCCACAACATCATGCCACACGTGGACATCCTCTATGCCAAACTCCAGAAGAAGGACATAGATTCAGTCCACATTAAGGGGAGCATCCAGCAGTTCCAGCAGGACATACAGAAGATCAGGTAGCAGCTGTATTCCTTCTTTTGAATTTGTTATCATTATTATTGTTATTAGTCATACATTTTCTTAATCCTTTGCAGAAATTCTCTCCATTCTCTGGTTAACCAAAGCAGTGAAGGAGCTTCTCAACCAAAGAGGCGGCGGTTGCTTAGTCCAGACGTCCATGAACGGATTGCAACAGAGGTAAGTTTATTGTAGTCCTTGTTACTCTGCAGTTTTTCATAGAAAAGCTATCAAAGGAAGCTATCAAAAAGAAAGTAAATATTAACAACAAGTTAAACGGCATGGTTTCATTTACCCTCTTTGGGTACTAAATGTGTTCTCATGTCTTTGAGTTTATAATTTTTTTGCTTAAATATTGTAGCAAAGAGTAGATCCTTTGATATTGGGCTTTATTAAACTTTATGAAACTATACTACATTTATTTGCAATGCATATTTTACTACAAGTCAATCTATTTAACCATTTTCATAGTCTTTAAATAGTGATCTAAATAGATTTGTTATTCTTAGGTTTCCTCTAGTGGTGTGCCCTTTTTATCTGATTGATATGAAAATGGCTGATAATAAAAAAATGCTATTAGCGCCCTAAGCATCAGAAGTTCATGAAACTTGGCATGTTTGTCTAGTCCATATGTATGAAGTTTGGATAAATCAGGGATTCAAACACTGAAACTGGTCTCCGTCTCTCTATGACTTACAACTGATCATGTTGCAGTTGAAATTGACATTTTGTCATCACTACATCATTTTTGTTTTTGTCCTTCACTCTGTAGGTCTGTGACACCATACTCCAACACACCATGGAACGGTTCTGCTTCACAAGCCACCTCGTTAGTGCCACCCTGCTGCAAGCAGACAGGTTTGAACAGTACACAGTGGCGTTTCCTGAAGATGCACTGAGTAGGACTTTGAAGGCCTATCCAGTGCTCAATGGGAGTAAGCTAAAGACAGAGCTTAGTCTCATCTACTGCAAGGAAGAGTTCAGAACCTGTTGTGGTGCTGTGGACCTACTGCAGCTGTTTAAGGAGAACAATCTTGAAGAAGTCTTTTCAGAGACTGTCACTCTCCTAAAGATCCTCATCACCACACCCATGACCACAGCAGAGGCTGAGAGGTGTTTCTCAACTTTGAAAAGAGTTAAGACTTTTCTGAGAAATAGCATGACCCAGGAGAGACTAAATGCATTGGCCATGCTGTCAATGGAGAAGAGAATGGTGACTGAGATCATTGACTTTAACCAGAAGGTCATTGAGAAATTTGCAAGTCAGAAAGAAAGGAGAGCAAAATTTATTTTCAAATAGTGTTAATGGCCAATGATTAGGTAACTATAGTGTGTTTTTTTTTTTTAATGATTACCTTGATTACTTCATAACTGATAATAAACCCACATTCAATTCAAATTCACTGATTCATAGTACATTTATTTGCATGTATTAACATTGACTGTAATAATGATACATCACCTGATTAATGGCTATTTATAGTCCTGCATTACTGACAGTTGTTGTTTGCGCCCCCCCAAATATTTTTAGCACCAGCCTCCACTGGTTGTAGGTAATAGATGTTTTTTGGTATGACAGCTGAACTTCAAGGAATTTAAACAGGCGCATCATTTAAAACATGCATTCATAACATAGTGCAGCACTTTGTATAACGATTGGCTCATAATCATAATGAATGAAGTACGCGGGGCTGATTTAAACACATATGAGCCGCTCTTGTGATACCATAAGCGAATTGGTCTGCGCACAGCGCGCGTGAGGTTAAACATCTTATCAACCTCAAACCGAACATTACGATGGATTCTATTGTGCTGAGAAAGATCGCTTTGTTTATGTTTTCTTAAAAGCAGTCACAGTGTAATGAAGATAGCGTGCTCGGGTGCGGATGGTAATGTACAGTGTAAGAGCAGGTCAGCGGCGGAGTGGGGACAATCGCGCTCCGGCATGTTTCAGGGCACGCTAGAGATACAGGCTCTCCAATGCTTTAGTTTGTTCGTCTGTTAACTTATCAGAGATGCAGTACACCACACAACAATTTTTGGTATTGCACCAGGCACAGTCATCGTCATCATTAAAGCGCTAAGGCCAAGCGCCTGACAAGGTCTACACGTTCGTTCGAATAAACGGATATGACGTTTTTTGTGGGCGTTCCCAGTAATGCAGACGCTCGTCCACACCCACTAATTAACATGTAATTTGCATGACTGTGAACAAGAAAAAGAAAATGAAAACGAAAATGAAATAAAAGAGAAGAGAAAATAAAATAAAATGAAAATCAAAGTTTACATTTTAATTTGAATTGTGTCAGTATTATTGCGTGAACATTAATAAAACCTTTGTAAAAAATGTTTTTACAATTTATTTTTCACATTTGCCTTTTCATTTTCAAATTGGCAGTCTTGCCTCGAGATTTTAGTGAAAATGAAATGTCAAATCACCAATTGTATTTTCTTTTTCAATTTGACAGGGACAACGCACTGTCAGTGTAAAAATGAAAATAAAATAATTTCATTTTATTTTTCATTTTGGCACATATTGTGCACGCAGTTGTGTATAATGAAATTGCTAATCTGGTTTTCATTTTCATCGTTTAATTTATTTATTTAAATTTGGCAGGATTTGCCTCCCATACTGAGGAGCCACCAAATAAAAAGTAAATACATTTTAAATGGAGTTGGAAATTTCTGCGAAGGTGAAAAGTATGGACGCAATGTAGGTAAGTCCGTACTGTACTGGTTTGGACACTATTACAAAATAGAGATATACTGTAAACAAATGTCTGTAGACACATTTTGATTTTGTAATAGTAATTCCTATGTAAAAAATTACTTCCTGGCCTCCATCTGCATTTCACATGATGTGACATCATGTGCAAACAAGCTATTAATATTTTTGTGCTTTTATGGAATTACATTAGAAGGAAATAGGAAGCAGTTCTGGACACAGTTTAGGTCTTACAATGTATATTTAAAAAATCCTCTTTTGTAGTTATTTGCATAAAATCAACAAAATAAATAGTTCAGAATCAAAGGTTTTTCTTCCATGTGACCAACACAGTAATGACTGACAATCAAATGCTTTTAGAAATCTGAGTAGTGTGTTTTCAGTGTGTGCACCTGTTTTAATGAGGCAATTTTAAAAAGTTTTCCAACATTAAAAATCTGATTTACTGTTATATTTAGGGATTAGTCAGACGCTTTTATCAAAAGTGGCTTGCAGTGCAATCAAGCAATACATGTTATCAATATGTGCATTTCCTGGGAATCAAACCCCTGACCCGTTTCCACTGTCTCTACTTTATAACTGTGCATGGAGGAGGTACTTACTCATAGCCATGCTTTGTCTTTTCTGATAAGAAATAAACAGTAGTTTCTAAACTAGTTTTAGCTTACATCACTATTCAAGACAGCTATCTCACACAGCTCGCAAAAGCAAAGTGTCTTCTCTTCATTGAAACCTTTTTACACACTGAACTGTACTTTTGAACACACTGAACTTTTTGCGTTGCTATATAAGTTTAATTCATTTTATTTCAGTTTTAGTTTAGTCTGTGTTTATTTTCAGGCAACATTTGTAATTTCCAGTTAGTTTTGCAAATAATATAGTTTTTTCAAGTAATATTCAGACTGCTGTTTTATTTGATGTCAGTTAACAAAAATGTTTTAATAATTTCAGTTTAGCCTTGCTTGGATACCTAAAGTACGAACTTGAACCCTAAAATATCCTACACTCACTTTTAATCGATGCTATCCACCTTTTTATGCTGTATAACATTTTGTGCAAATTATGCGATTAACTTTCAATTGGATTTACACAAACTTGTCCTGCTGTGACCTCACTCATTCATTTACTGTGATCTCCTTCGGCAAAGAAGCGCAAACGCAACAACTTATTTGTCTTGTGAGAGCTGCCATAGTGCTTCAAAAGAGATGGGGTGGAGTGAGTCGTTGGTTGCAATTCGCACCCTCACCACTAGATAGAATGTATCCACATCGCTCCTTTAAATAAGCATTCCACTTCTTTTTTATTCACAATGGCAGCACATACTTTAAGGTTTGTCTTTTGAAACCGATTAAAACTGTACAGTCGCTCAAAGGAGCAGTCTGTCTTAACTTTTGATTTGTGTGTGAAGAAGACAATTTAAGCTTCACTTGATTGTAAATGAATTCCCAAACAGCACATGATGTTCTTGAGTTTCGTAATCACTTTTTAATTTGAAGCAAACAGTATCACAATTCAACACATAAATAAAAACATCATTTACAGCCAGTCAAGGCTCCAGAATTACTTCCACGGAAAGTTCTATCCATAATCATTCTTACAGCAGCACACCAGAAAAGGTGGATATTTTATGCATTTGGATGATGCTATTATACAAAGCAACTTGCAGTGCATTCAAGATGAATGAATGAATCAATGGAGGCATTTATATAGCGCTTTTAATGTGTATTGCTGTACACCCAAAGCGCTTTGCAATAATATAAGGGGGGTCTCTCCTCAACCACCACCAGTGTAGCCTCCACTTGGAAGATATACAATTTTACAACAGTTTGTATTCCCTGAGTACTAACTGATCACTTTGGAGCTGTGCTAAAAGGACATTAATGCTCCGACACTTTCATATGTAATAGTTGTCTGTGTATTAAGATAAGATCCCATCAGGGCTCGGCAGGGTGTTTAGGGTGTGACATGCATCACACAAAGCTCTGTACCAAAAATCTAATTAGTTAAAGACTGTGAGGTTACGCTAGTTCTTCCGTTTAAGGCTATTACATGGTTCTTCAAAGGGGCCTACCTTGCAGAGGGCAAAAGGTTGAGGGTGGTGTTGAGGACATATTGCAGATCGGCATGTTCCTGGTCCACAAGCAGCACAAGAGCATCACAGCAGGCTGAGCGGACGACAGTATCATCACTGCTGCACTGCTCCCATAGAGTCTCCAGCGCTCTGCCCTGTTCAAGCACAACATTTTTGTGTTCCTGTATTAGCTATTATAGTATTTTATATAAAGCACATTGGGCAACGAGTGTTGTTCTAAATTGCGCTGATTGTGCAAAAAGTGACTATTTAGTTTTTCACAACCCTCTCTTACTCTTTTCCCCTCAAACAGTCCCTTTTTGCTTTTGTGACAACTTTAAAGTGAACACCCTCACTGCATGTGATATAAGTTGCATTACTGTAGTAAGTAAGGTCCAATTAGGTCTGAAATATTTTGCTCTTTCCAATAAGAGCCTCATTGGATATGCAAAGCACAGTGAGTGTTGTTATAAATTGTTATAGTTTCACAAAACAACCCACCTTAAACTGTGCCACACAAATGGTCTGAAATGACAAGAGCTAAAAAAATTGTTGGCCAGATACTGTTATTCTGAATAACAGTATCTACTCAACTATCTATGCTTATTTCAGTTACTATATCGTGACTAAGCAGGTAAAGTTCCCTGAATGCTGAAAAGAAATTGTTAATGAACGTAAACAGTATTGTGTTTCATGTATTTATCAAGCTGATGTTTAAAAGTTACACAAGTAAATTAGCAGTTTTAATGAAGGACATATTTTAAGACTGGGGAAGTACTTTTGGTTTCTGAATGTTTGTAAAGTATGATATGTATATTGAACTCTTTATCTAAAAAATATCAACCGAGATCATATGTTTTTAAATACAGACCATTTCATAAAATGTAAACACTGATCCAAAAGCAATTCTAGTTTCAATGTTTTTTCTAGTTTTATTTCCTTGTTAATTTAATCTTACATATAATTAAAACCTTAAATATATTTGTTTAACATTTTGATTCAATCTGTTGGTTGAATTTTGTTTAAACGTTTGTGTAGTGTTAAAAAAAACTAAACAAAAAAGATTAAAAGTACTTACTTTAGTGCTGGTTTGAGAAATCTTCTCATTTAGGCCTTTCTCTTTAAGTACTGAAGTGATCAAGGACCTCACAGCCTAGAAGAATAAAAAAATTAAAATAGGTTAAAACATCACAGGAAAATCTGTATTTCTTGGATGTTCTATACAAAATCCTAGGGCCGCTATCCCAGAAAATGCACTTTTAAATGTTTTTCTACCAGAAATTGAGTCGCCAGCGTGTGTGTATAAACACCCTGTAATTATACAAATCCATCTATTCTTCTTTTTGTAATCTCCTTTAAACCACAACAGTGACAAAACAGGCTGTTGGCGATCCCCTATCAATGTGATGTCACACTGATTTACGCCTGCCCATGACCGCTCACAGACTCCGCCTTATGAGCGTAGTCGTGGAAGGTTGAGCCTGAGCTTGTCGGAAAGGCCGGGAGGAGACCTTTCCGTCGAGCCGAGGTTCATCCCGCTGCGACCTTGGGGGCCGGAGTTATTAACGATCGAAAGTCCCGGGCGACATTCACCGGTCCGTATATCAAACCAACATTCACCGGTCCGTATCTCCAGTCCGGAAAGACTTGGAGAAACGAGCCAGGACTCGTTGGAAAGGTCTCCGCCGGGGTAGCCGGAAAGTTTGAAAAATCAAAGCCCCGGGACCCGGTGGCCCAGCGGCTCGAGCCCAGGCTCGTTCGGCTCGTTGGTCGGGAACGCCCGGAAGACCAGGTTCCGGCCAGTCGCCTTCCGCCGAATGTATCTCTGGCTCCCGGGGTCGCAACGAGTCAACGCGGGTCAGTACAGCATGGGTTTTGCCAAAAAAAATAGAGTGGTTCAGTACCAGCTGTTCGCGATCAAGCTTCATCTCCGGAAGATGCAAGTATTACATATTGTTTTTAAATTGCCTTTCTTAAATAATGTGTTTAGCATGTTAGCGGCTGTTGTTTACATGTTCGCGGCTAAACCTGAGACTTTACATTGGTCAACATATTGTAATGAAAGATATGTGGTGTATTTTGAGCTGAAACTTTACAGAGACATTCTGGGGATACCACTGACTATTTTTACATTGCAGAAAACACCTGGATTAGCGGCCCATTAAGATAAAGTGTTTCACCTGAGCTTGAATGAGTGTGCTTGGGAATCCAAATTTTGTCTTTAAGTTTTCAGTCATCTTCAGAAATCATGACTAACGTTTCCTACTAAAAACAAACAAACATGCAGATTAATATTGAAATTGCCAAATTTAACAGGGTAACAGAGTAATCAACAATATAATGTAGGGCAGGACTTCATGTATCTATCAGCAATTGGATGGATCCATTGGGCAGATGGATAGAGATGACAAGTGGTTAAAATGCTATTAAGGTAATGAGTGATTTCATTTAAGTGATGTGATCAAATATTTTTAACTAACTCTCACAGGTGAAAAAAAATTATAAGCGAAAGCAGTCAACTAGACTTCACATTGACTTTAAAACACAAAAGAGTGCATTTAATTGGAAATCAAGTCAATGAAAATATTCAAAACTCAGCACTTATTTCCTGAAATAAAAAAAAACGAAATGATGCAATCTTAGACTATTTGTAAAGAACACAAAAATGCTTCCAAAGTTTGGGAGACACGACTAAAACTTTAAGGGATATAATTTATCATAACATATATAACAGTAAAATTAGAATAACCCAACCATAAACTAATGTAGTCTCAGGTCAAACAAAATAATGGCTTGAGACACACAGCCTTGCATCTAAAATCAGAGGTTACAACCATTTGACAGATGGCACTGGCAACCACATCAATGAGATGCATTATTCACAAGTCCCTTTTGCCAAAGCATCAATGTCTGTCCAGTTGCAGACCATCGGTTTTGGCATGTCAGGTTATCTCATACGAATGCCGGGCACAAAGTAATAAGATCATCAGTAGTTGTGTGACTGACACTGAGCCAGTGAAAGGAATAGTTCACACAAAAATGAAAATACTGTCATAATGGCAGTCGTAGCCTAATGGTTAGAGAGTCGCACTTGTGACCAGAAGGTTGCCGGTTCGATTCTCAGGGCCGGCAGGTAACGACTGAGGTGCCCTTGAGCAAGGCACCTTACCCCTACTTACTCCCTGGGCGCTTTAGTGATAGCTGCCCACTGCTCCGGGCATGTGTTCACTACTCTCTGGATGGGTTAAATGCAGAGGTCACATTTCGGGTATGAGTCACCATACTTGACAAATAGGTCACTTTCACTTCTTCCAATTATCTTCCTTGGTGTTTAGCAGAACAAAGCCATTTCTAAAGGTTTGGAAAAAATCTGAGGGCAAGTAAATGACGACAGAATTTTTATTTTTGGGTGAACTATCCCTTGAAGATTCAGGTGTATACCATGGACACATGAGAGAAAGAGGGAGAGAGACTATGCAAGACTAGGCCACACCCCTCCTGGGACTGATATCTGACAAGCCGGCACTATGCTGTGATTGAATACCTGCTGTGTTACCATACAGAGTGACAGTTTTGTGTGGCTCATGGAGATCAGGTAAGAATCTAAATTTAGAGACATGTGCTACTTTGTATCTATTGAGTGCATTATCATGTTGCTGTATATTGTAATTTTGAAGCATACACTGAAATACAGTGTGAATCAGCTGAGAATAATTGAATATAATTTATATAATGAAATATTTAATCATAACTTCCTATTGAAGTGTTATTTAAAATACATTCTTCAAAAATTGAATTAAATTCAATAATTAATACAAAAAACACTTCACAAAACAATGTTTTGTCTTGTTGGACTCAAATTATTACATTGTTAATTTATAATCAAAACAATTCTGGTTGACAAAAGACTATGTTGTGTAAATATGTTAACAAACCAGATGTTTGATTTATAGGACCGTTTTCAACATACAAAGCTGATCCTTTGTCAGCAAAGCATAGAACAGAAAATATTCCAGGGATTTCCACTCAGTGGCTACTGGTCCACACACACAAAAGCTTTGTCACCGGACTGCTTGCTCTGCACTGCTTGTGTGTCCACAATAATGCATCATTGTTTAAGTAACACTATGTTACAATGACTGGCTAGACCAAGTTGTACACCTGTATACAGTATACCTGGTATTTTTGTTTAAATGGCACTACTGTGATTGTTTATACATCCATTCTTTTTTATTTATATACTTTGAACTACTTTGAAGTTCCATGACATACAGAACAAAACATACAGCTATAACAAACGCTATAAACCATATGATTCCCTTTAAGACACGTACAATAATTGATTAACTTTAGTGTAAAGCTGCTTTGATCTGTATTGTACAAAGCCATATAAATAGAGGGAACTTGACTGTCATACTGCAGGTCCATTATGTCAAAGTAACATTGTTAACCCTCTGATATCGTCAATGCAGCACGGTTGGTAGCGACACGGTACCTTTTAAAGCTAGTTGCATTTTTAGCCTTTTGTTACATTTCAGTTTGTGCAAGGTGCGATGAAATTAATTTCAGCTCTTCTTCTTCTTCCTTAGTTTTGTCGCATTACACCCTTTGTGCATAACGCCACAAAATTTCAGTTCCAAAAATGTATTTAGTTATATTGATTACTTTTTACAGGAGGACATCATGTTAACCAGCCTCTTTTTCTACATAACTAAATAATTGTGTCATTGTTGTCACTGAAAAACATACAGACAGACACATATGATCTTAAACTAAGTAACGTTAGCATACATAACATTCTTACCCAGACAGAAATCCTATAAACCATTTAGGTTTAGATGCAGTATTGCAGTTTAGCTGCAGAGAACTTTTAGCGGAAGCCTCGAAGCAGCAACATGCTTCTACAGTGCGCGCGGGGGACCAAAAATGTTGTAAAGCGATACGTTAATCTAATGTCAACGTAATGAGTGTATAACATTTCTAATCGGGCATTTTATGTTAAGTATGTCGTGCCATTAATTAATATAACGTGCAAATAATTAATATTGAGCATTGGAACTTTCTTGGTATTTTTTAAATGTTACATATTTGCACATGTTTAAACGTGTTTAAAAATATTATCTCTAATAAAAAGGGACTGTTTGCAATACTGTTTAAAGAAAATGTAGCGTTACTTAATGCAGAGATTACAACTACACACTACAGCATAAATTGCGGAAGTGTGTAAGATCAAAACAATAAAGTTAAATGGAAAATATAATTTTAAAAGGCACACTCTGTAAATGAATACACAGACGTTTGATACAGTGCAGTTGTTCACATTATGTGTTGGTGGTACTGAAAACTTGGTTTAACATGGGTTAAAACTCGCCCGTGAGTGGCTCCACATAGCCTGTGCTCGCTCTGCCATTGGTTCGTCTCGTTCACCGCACCGGCTGCGAGTCGGTCGGGTGCAAGCGCTGACACTCACGCGCATGCGTCTCACTTTACTCCTCAGCCTTTGAAAACTCGCTCGGAGAGCTCAATTAGAAGACCATGTCCGCCATCGGGCGTCTACAGTCCTCTGTGTCCTTATTTAAACCAAATTCTCCATGAAATAGCATTATCCCGTGGCCTCAACAATGGCCAGTTCGGTGAGTAGGGCTTTACCTGATAATTCGGTGCAATGTTTTGGATCTACAGTGCCTGTGCTCGTTTTCGCCTGGTTTGGAAAAGCGATTAGACGCATATGGTTTTCCAGCCATATTTCCATCGGTATAATCAAGTACAGTCGAACTGGCGGAGCAGTGCATTAGTGCATGCCTGCAAAGGTGGTGCGCTTGAAAGATTTTAAACAAAAGCAGTGCATACAATAACACGTGTTGTTTGCACAGATATTATCTATTTTATTAATTTCAGGAACGTATTATTGTGTTTTTTTAAATCGTTACATTTGTTCGGCTAAAAAGTGGTTTCTACAGAGTGGTTTACTTCACGCAAGTAAACCGGCAAAATGTTATTTCTATATTGAATAATCGGCGTCTTGATTATGAAGTGAATATTTGGATGTTTCAGGGTGCAGTTCAGGTGAAACTGGAACTCGGTCATCGTGCCCAGGTCCGAAAGAAACCCACCGTTGAAGGTTTTACGCACGACTGGATGGTGTTTGTCCGTGGACCCGAACACAGCAATATTCAGCATTTTGTGGAGAAAGTCGTATTTCATCTACACGAAAGTTTTCCGAGACCAAAAAGAGGTAGGTTGCTGCTAAAATAGCTTTAAAGGATTAGTGATTTCTTTGTAGATTCTGTTAGGTCCTTGATCGAGTCCACTTTGGTATATTGCATGCATGCACGGGTCTGCTGTAGGTTTTCGCCCCAGTGACTGTCATTTTCTAAACATGATGCGCAAAAATAAGTATTTTTATATGTTGCATACGCAGCATTTTTGTTTGTGTACTTAAATATTTTGTGTACCTTCACGTTTTCAAAAGTGTTACACATTGAACGATACTGGGATAGAATCTTAAGTTTTAATATGGTACACATTATGACAAGTTCTGTTGCCTGGAGGCAACACCATAGATGTTTAATAGCTTCAGTTCTCCACACTTGGCGAATACAGAGGGCACTGAATAAAACGCCGTAGTTTTAATTCGTTTGACACTGGACCATGACTCCCATAATAATACAAATTGTTGAGAGAGAGATTTCGTAGAATCATTCCAATTCGCTTTTAGAAATAACAACAGGACACCAGCGCTAGAACAGAAAGCTGTAACGTACAAGTGTCTGAAGTGGAGGTAGATGAAAGACTCGGAAGGAATCAATTAAAATGTTTGCTGGTTTCTCCCTTTTGCGTAGTGTTTAAGCTGAGGTTGCTCTTACGTGATGAGTGCAGAAAAAACGAAGGAGAAAGACAAGCATTTGCACTTTATTAGAAACTGTTGCCTTTTTGGGGTCTTCACTAGCTGTCCCTTTGACTCATGCATGTACTGTATGCGCAATGTGATTATTCGATTTCAAAAAGTAGATGTTTTATCTTGCAAAGCTGAAACTGTCACAGAGATGCGCACATTTTTGTAACAACTGTAACACGCTTTTAAGTTTGTGTGCTGTTTTTATTGCTGTGGTGTGAAATCGGTTCACAGACTTGAAAACTTGCATTTGAAGGACCTGTTTGTTTGTAATACTACGTCCACTGCTACATTTTTTAATTACAGTACGTTGCATAAATGCATGTGAGTTTTGTTCTCTGTGATGACAGTGTGGTGAAAACCTCGCAATTATTTACTTTCTCAAAACATTGAAACAGCCTGTAAATCAATGGCTGGTCCTAATTTGAAAACTACTGCAAACATTCTCTAAGGTCTTCGATGAAAAGAGGTAGACCAAATGTAGGTTTATTTGAAACTATAGCTTTCCCGTTTTCTTTGACAATTGTCTTGAAGGGACTGCTAAAAATGCCACGCCAACAGGAGAATACTTAACCTCTAGTAAATCTTTATGTTAGAAGATTCTACTAACCACCCCCTTAGAAGCATAAAGTATGCATCCTAAAATGTTTTTGCACTATGATAAATTAGAAGTCTAAGTACTTCCTGTGTCTCCTGCTTTTTCAAAGTGTTTGGCTAAGAAATGTTTATAGTGGAATTGACAGAGTGTTTGGTCCAGGATGAACTAAGAGAAGAGGTCTTGCAGTAAATCACTGCACATGTACTTATGTCTTTTTAGAGACACTTAAAATACAGTTTACAATTTAAGAACCAGAAAAGGTTGCAAAATGTTGATGAATACATAGTTTTAATATCAGTGAACAGCTCATGAGTCTGTCTGCATATTCGGCAGATAATTCACAACAGGACTAACAGGACTATTAGCACAGGGTATGGCTACAGAAAACTTGCTTTCTTACACCTGGTCTTAGGCACAATTTATGGCGCGCTTGTAAGGTAAACAGTCAGGCTTATTATTTGGGGTCCCAGGAGGATACGCCACCCCTTCAAACAACCCCCCTCCTCAGGGCTTTGATCAGTGTTAGCCGGTGTTGAGACGAGCTGAGGGGAAGTTAGAGGGAAACCTTGCACACAGACAGGCTAGTGTTTGACAATTTAATACCAACAGTCACACCATACTGCTCCAAAAGGAACAGCTGCTAACACACATTCAATTCTTTAAAACGTTTAGGGGGGTGTGTTCTGTGGCAGTAGTCCCTTTCCTCTCTCTTTTTTTTTGGAAGCTTTAGGGTAACAAACCTAAATAAATAGAGTGGAACACACATGCTCATTCCACCTGCACCATCTATTCCAGTTTAGAAACATATGCCCAGAAATACAGTATTTCTGGCTTTTGGGTAATTTCTAGTTGTAAGAAATGTTGGTATATTAAGTCTTGAAAGTGAATCTGTTTTTGACCTGATCTGAATGTTTTGTTCACAAAACAATCTGATCCAGTTCTCAACTACAACTCACTTATTCAACAAACTTTTTACTTGAGAGTATGGCTTGCTTAGATGTAGTGTGCTTAATGACTCTAAGTCATGGCTAGAAACGTCTTTTATAACTATCTTTTATGGATTTCAAATGTGAGTGGAACTTGCCTATGCAAACCTTGCTGCTGTGTGGTTGCTGGAATGTCCTTCGCCATGGCTTCTGATGGTGGCTTCCTAGCCCAAATACATGGAGAATACAGTAATAGTGATGTTTCCCTTAAGCCCCACTAATAACATGTTAACTTCTCATCCTACATGTACAGGATGAGATGGCTCCCTCAAAACACATTCTTTAATAGACCAGTGCCAAAAGTATTACTTGGCTCTCCCTTTGTTGTGGTCACGAAATGGTCAGGTCATGGGTTTACCTGAGGCCATCTTTCCTGGAGATTTCTGTAGTCGAATCTGAAGCCATTTAACTTTGAAGCCCATTTTTTGACAGTTTGTTATGTTAGTGTCTTCTCTTGCATATGCACAGAAAACCACCAGTCTTATCCCTCCTCAGGCAATGTATGGCTTAGATGTTAGTGGGGGCTGTCTTCCCTTCCGCACAAAATTTTCTGTGTGCTTGCTAGAACTCTTACCCCTCAACAGAAAGCTTAGCTATCCATCCTAGGGAGGCAGATGAACTGACTGCCTGTAGAGAGGAATTAAGGAGCGTAGGAATTTTATTCTGACAGAAAGTATGATTTATGGAATTGTAGACATGGGGGTGAAATTAGGGCAGTATCTTTTATTTCCCAGTGACAGATTTTCAAAATTTCTGTTATATGAAAATTTGTGAAATCTTACACCATGTGCATGTATGTTCCAAAACCTGAGCCATGACACTGTCTTTAAATTTGGCAAAAGTGAGATACTGGTATAATACACTTTAATAATTCCCGGTAAGGCAGGTAAAAGCAAAACAAACTTTGTAGATCACTTTACTTGTCTTTTCTGTCTTAGTGGGTGGCCACTAAGTCCCACTTAGTCCCTTATTGGACAATTCTCCCGGAAAAGCATGCTGCACGCCCACGGAGGCATCAAGGAGAGCAGGAGAAGGAGCATGCGCAGACGTCACTTGTGTGCAGGAGAGAGAGAGAGAGCATACGTTCGTGAAGTTCAGGTGTTTGTTTGTTCACTGCATTTGGATGATGAATGTTATATAAACGGTGGGTATAAAGCTGGATTTGGAGATCGTTTGAAACTGATATGGAGCCGTCCCAGCGCTAAAAGATGCTGGACATGAACCGCATGCAGTGACTGAAACTGATGTCTGTGTTTTGTTCAGTCTACCCCTCCCCCGCACGCGCCGTATGTTTTCGGAAATAATCGTACAGCAGTATCTATCTTTTATAAATGTGATCAAACTACATGCTCGAAGTAAGATACGAAGTATGCAATACTACTCTGTAGGTACTCAAGATTAATATGAGATTGGCAGAAACCGCGTGTGTTACGGCCGCTTTAAATATGTCGCATATATTGCAAATCTTAAATGGATTACACTGTATAAAAATGTCTATTTGCATGCACATAGCACATTTCTGAATTTTCATTAACCTCATTTTCCGAATATATCACTGTGTAATGTAGTCTTTCATTGTAGTCTTGTGCATGTTATTATCAGTTCTTAACTGTGATTATACTTCTAGCATGGTGAGCTGTTAAGCATCTTGTTCAGAAGCACAGACGCATCCCGATAAAATAATTGTGTCTCTGGCTGCATTGAATGTTATGTCTCCCCCAACACATGGAATAAATTCTTCCAATTGGGAGTATAACTGCTGTCACACATTTCTATTTCCCATCATGCCTGTGAAATCTTTTCCCTGCACAGGAACCAGCAGTGATCTTTTAACCATGCACATATCATTAAAATGTGAAGGCATGACTGCTCTTAGCTCCTGTGTTGGCCTGTTTAACGCATAAATATCTTGCATGCACGATGTAAATTAATATGTTCTCATTTATTAAGCAGTTAATCTCCAGATGTTACATGGCTCTCTGGAAAACTCCATAATAGGTCAATCACAGCATTCTGTCCCATGCATCTGATTTCCTGTAAACCACTGTGGGTTTCAAGCCTCGCTCCACAGTCTCTGTCTTATCACAATCATTCATACAGTCATTTCAACCATTTACTTATAATGTACAGCCAGTCATCAGCATAATAAGCCCCTTCAGGGTGATACAAGGGTCCGGATCAATATGTATTTTACCGTAATGACCTGCTAATTATTCTAATCCTTTAAATTAAGCATTTTTAATCATTTGTACTTGTGCAGATCTTTCACGGATCAGCTGCCACTGAATGGGAAAATCAAGTTTTATTCCCACTGTGAGCATATAATAGACAGACCTTGCAATTATTCTATGAAATGTGAACTTTGAGAATAGATGTGCATTCAATACGCTTTTAAAATGGTCAGTGATCTCCTTGATTATTTAAGAAACAGAAGACGCAGAGTTGTCTGAAACTAACAAGGCAACATAAACGGTCATGAAATTGTAAAAGGTGATGCACAATGGGCTCTGCAGCCATGAAACTCCAGACTGCCTTCTCTCCTGGCATAAAAGGAGCGGAAGAGGGATGGAAGGAGGAAGAGACAGCACTGAGGGAGGGGGGACTTGTGAGCAGCAGTCCAAAGCAGGAACTGGGCCATAAATGCCTTTTTGTGTGTCAATGGGGGTGAGGGCGAGACTGGGAGGAGGATGTGGTTTATTGAAGCATGGTTTATAAGGGTTGTCTGTTGGCAATTCTCTCCTTCCTTTGCCTTGTATGTGTGCATGCTAAAGCATTTGTTTCTGTCTCTTCTTTACTGCCCTAGACGCTTGAGTTTAAGCTTCTGTTTGTATGTGTGGCAGAATACAAGGCATACAGGTATCTTGAGGAGGTAGCTCATTTGGCATAAACTTGAGTTCCAATAAGAACACTAGTGCCATCACAAACAGTAGAGTTGAGTATCGAAAACCAGTTGCAAGATTCAATGACTTGGAACTGTAAAGCAGATTCACAAAGCTTGCAAGTGTACATTTTCAGAAAACTGAATCTGCAATCTGACAGGACCTTCCCTGCTAAAATCATGTAAACAGCAGTAAAGACCTGACCTGTGGTCTGACAGGTCAATTGCACTGGGCTGTGGAAGATGCTCGAAAGTGTTTCAGTACAAGAACCTGTTATTTGTAGTACAGTACAATCCAAGTAACTACAATTTTTTTACCACGTTGGAGTCAAAACTGGGAATGAATACAAATCAGAATCCATAAGCAGAGGCAAAAATGAAACAATATCCAATCTTATTTCCAAAGTGAACTCTTGCTTGAATCAACAAATAGAAATGGAATGAGCATCCGATTCCTTTACCCTGACACAAACTATCAATGCTGGTTTGTGTTCACACTGTAGTATTTGGGTTGATATGACTGCCAAAGTGATGCAGGGATGAAAAATTATTTGGTCAACAAAGTACTGTATATACCAGCTAGGGTGGGTGGTATTATGGGTGGGTTTCATGGAATGAGTAATTTTATTTCATACTAACCATATATACCACAATACAGTGAAATAGTTGTTTATCTATAAACCCAAACCCAAAAATGTCCACAGCATAGATGTTGCATATTTAATGAGAAAACATATGAGGAGTGGAGAAGATAGAACTTAGGGAATGGTCTGCCGGCCGTCTGAAGTGTTTCGTGGCACAGATTCAGTGTAGGCCAAAAATTAAATGTACAAAAAAATATTTTTCTTTGAGAAGTCTGGATAAATCTGTGGCATTGTAAACCAACCTACACTAATATTCTTCATTACTACTGAAAATGACTAAATGAAAAATGCTAAAATCAATGCAGTGTAAAAGGTTGAAAGAATTCATCATCTGTGGTTTAAGGGGAGAACAACTGATCCACGAAGAATATATGCCTTTTAAGACCATTTTAAAGAGTATCAAACATACTTTCTTAAAGGATGTGCTTCTCAATGAGCTTCTTTGAAATGCAACAATATTACCTATTTCCTATTTCTTCCTCCATATGCAAAACAAACTTGAACAGTTAAAGGGAATGGATTTCTTGTCTTCTATCTATCTTTTATCTGTCTGTATGGATTTCAAACTAGTGACAGCAAATTTTACTGTCATCACTGGAAAGCATTACAATATTGCCTCACGGTCGGCATAGCACCGGGTTGGCAAATAAATAAACAGTAAAATAAAAACAACAAGGAAAAGTGCAAAAATAGAGTTTAGAGTAGAGAACGATGAGACAGAACATCAGAGTTACTAATGCAATGCTGAAATGTCGTATAACTGGCTTTGATTTTATTTCCCCAGTTTTTTCAATATCCCGCTTCTATTAATCTTTTCTATTCAGCTCTGTTTTTTTCACCTTCCCCCTTAAGCAGAATACATGTATGTGTGATACTCTATGAGATGACAATGTTATTAAAAAAAATGTATTAGCTATGGACCTTCACACTATGGACCCCCTACGACAATTTGCAGTGCTATGGACCAAGAACAAGCTGGCCACAATGACAAAACTCATGTTTGGAGGAGAAAGGGTGAGACCTTAAACTCTAAGAACACCATACCTACCTAGCATGGTGGTTCTCTGGAGCTGTATTGCTGTCAGTGAAACAGGCACAGAAAGTAAATGGAAAGATGAAGAAAGAGGATTACCTCCATATTCATTCCAAAAAGTTTGGTCTTGGACACAGTTGGGTGTTTAAGCAGGTCAATTACCCCAAACATACATCAAAAGTGATAAAGAAAAGGTTAAATTAAGGTTTTAGAATGGCCTTCCCGAAGTCGAGACTAAATACCAGTGAGAACTTGTTAACTGTGCCGAAGAAAGTGTCTGTTTTGTAAAGAAGAGTGGCCAGTGGTGTGTGCCAGAAGCTTGTGGCTGGCTATCAAAAGCACCTAGTTGTGGTGAAAATGGCCAAGGGAAATATATTAGAACTGCTGTATATATATATATATATTATAATTATTTTTAGATTTACAGAAGACCTGCAGTAAGATTGTACAAGAACCACAAATGCATGAATGCTTTTGTGACAAATATGCATTGCACTTATTCAAGTCTTTGGAAATTCAAGACTAGAATGATATGTTCTTTAAAAGGATCCCTGGGTATAGAGCGATGTATGGCTTAATATATGAACAATGGCATTGACTTTATAATTGTGAAATACAAAACAGTGTAACTGTCACAGTATTCATAAACTTTGAAAAAATATTTTTATTTGGAGGCTGCCATTTTTTTGCGTCAGAATCCGTGATGTCAAATGGTTGCGACCTAAACCTGTTCTCTTTCACAACAGCGAAGCACACATGTTTTCCATATATAACAGTAAAATATGACACGTAAAACATAAGATCAGATATACAAACACACCGGGACAGTAGGTGGCGGTATGTCCTCTTGACACAAGCCAGCCTGCCAGCCATAAAAGAAAAACGCGTTCAGTATTAGACGTCTGTTCAAGGTGAGCGTGCATTAAATCATAGCTTTAAACTACCGCCTTTGAGACATTTAAGACTATTTAAGACATCAGCATCCACCATCGTGTACTTTATACATTATGAGAATATACTGATGAACACAATAATAATGCTTGCGGTTTGGTTATTAATTCTGTATTGGAGCACACATGAATATTACTCAACTCAACTTTATTTATATAGCGCTTTTACAATTTTCATTGTTACAAAGCAGCTGTACAGGAGACACATTGACTACAAGCAAAACAATCAAAGTTGTACCTGCAAAAACAAGAAAAGGTTGAAAACACAGAAGACAGACACACCCACACACAACACACTCCACACACACAACACGCACACACACCAACACACACAGACACAGAGACACACACACACACACACACACACACACGTACGTACACGGACAAGTACGCACACACGCTCAGTGAGAGCACACATTTAGGATAAGGAGAGAGAAGCACAGGTCAAATATAACAGACTATAAATTCCTATATGCAATATTAATTAAGTAAAACTTTAAGATTCTAAAGCAGCCCCCCCGGTCAGGCAGATAGTGCAAAAACAGTATGCAAACGGTGGCGAGGAACCCAAAACTCTAATCGAGAAAAAAAACCTCAGGAGAACCCAGGCCCAACCAGGGGATTCCAGTTCCCCTCTGGCAAAAGCTGCTGCCTCTGCACAAGCTCCAGAGAACTTGCACAACAAGGCTAAATAAAATAAATAAACTTAATAATAAAATAAATTATAGTTTAAGATTATCATTAATAATCTAATAGCATTTGAAGTTTTGTGGTGAAGACATGTCAAGAGACCGCGTCCTTCTTTATCCAGCTCTATCATCTCAGCTCTTGTCAGGTCCCCACTTCCCATTCTCCGCTCTACCATCAGGTCAGGCCATGAACTGCATCCTGCTCGCTGTGGTAACCTTGGAACAATGAGACAAGACTGGCTGAGAGTAGAGTACTGTTCTGTACTCTTTGATGCAACAAGTACATCAGTTGTGTTTTTGGTTCCGGTTGATCTAACTAATGCAGCCTAAACCCTCTAAAGATTTATATTATGGAAGAGTAGTGTATGCAAGATTAAAAAGATGCGTCTTTAGTCTAGATTTAAACTGACAGAGTGTGTCTGCCTCCCGGACAGTGCAGGGAAGACTATTCCAAAGTTTAGGCGCTAGATAGGAAAAGGATCTACCACCTGCACTTGATTTTGAAATTCTAGGTATTACCAACTGACAGGACGCCTGAGAGCGTAATGCACGTGAAGGACTGTAATACAAAAGGAGTTCATTCAAGTACTGAGGAGCTAAACCATGTAAGGCTTTATAGGTAATAAGCAAGATTTTAAAGTTAACGCGATGCTTTATAGGTAACCAGTGCAAGGTTGACAGAACCGGGCTAATATGTTCATACTTTTTTGTACGTGTAAGAACTCGAGCTGCCGCGTTTTGGACCAATTGGAGTTTTTGTAATAAGCCTGCAGGGCAACCACCTAACAGTGCATTACAGTAATCTAGTCTTGATGTCATGAATGCATGAATTAACTTCTCTGCATCTGAGATTGACAGCATATGACGTAGTTTAGATATATTCTTAAATGGAAAAACGCAATTTTACAGGTGTTGGCGACGTGGCTCTCAAATGACAGATTACTATCGAATAGAACGCCAAGATTCTTTGCTGACGACGAGGGTTTTATGGAACATCCGTCAATAGTTAAACAGTATTCTTGGTTGTTACTTATAGCAGTTTTCGGTCCAATAAGTAACACTTCCGTTTTGTCCGAGTTCAGTAATAAAAAGTTGTTACTCATCCAGTTTTTTATATCGACTATGCATTCCATTATTCGATGGAACTGCTGTGTTTCATGAGGCTTCGAGGAAATATAAAGTTGAGTATCATCAGCATAACAGTGAAAGCTAACTCCGTGTCGCTTTATTATATCTCCTAGAGGTAGCATGTATAATGCGAAGAGCAGAGGCCCTAAGACTGAGCCTGTGGTACACCGTACTGGACTTGCGATTTGCGTGACACCTCATTGTTTATTGCTACAAATTGAAAAGGTCGATAAAAAAGATTTAAACCATTTCAAAGCTATTCCCTTAATGCCGACATAATTTTCGAGTCTATGTAGGAGTGTGCTGTGGTCAATGGTATCGAATGCAGCACTAAGGTCTAGCAGCACCAATAACGAGATACAACCTCGGTCAGACGCCAATAGCAGATCATTTGTAACTCTGATCAAAGCAGTCTCTGTACTGTGACATGCTCTAAATCCAGACTGGAATTCTTCATTGATGTCATTCCTTTGGAGGAAGGAGCATAATTAGAGTTGAAACTACTTTTTCCAGAATTTTAGATATGAAAGGTAGATTCGATATAGGCCTGTAGTTCCTTAGTTCTCTAGGGTCGAGTTGGGGTTTTTTGACAAGGGGCCTTATAACAGCCACCTTATATGCTTTAGGCACATGTCCTAATGTCAGAGATGAGTTAATAATACCAAGAAGAGGATCTATAATTTTCTGGGAGCATCTCTTTCAGTAGATTTGTAGGTATAGGGTCTAGTATGCATGTTGTTGATTTAGATGATCTAATAATTTTAGACAGCTCATCTTGATCTACGGTATAAAATAATTGCATTTTCTCCTTAAGGGCGCTGTAGTTAGTTTGTTCAGCGGGTTTCACTTCTGATTGCATTGTTATAATTTTTTCTCTAATATCTTGGATTTTATATGTGAAGTAGTTCATAAATTCATCACTGCTATGCTGATATACAGGATCAGAAGTCACTGACGATTTATTTTTTGTTAATTTAGCCACGTGTTAAATAAAAACCTAGGGTTGTGCTGGTTTTCTTCTATTAGTGATGAAAA
Source organism: Triplophysa rosa (assembly GCF_024868665.1). Taxonomy (NCBI): domain Eukaryota; kingdom Metazoa; phylum Chordata; class Actinopteri; order Cypriniformes; family Nemacheilidae; genus Triplophysa; species Triplophysa rosa. Next base: position 8,378,725 of record NC_079890.1, read on the forward strand.
GTAGGCGGATCTAGAAGTTATTAGGGCTTTCCTGTATTTTCGAATACTATCCTTCCATGCTGTACGAAATACCTCTAATTTAGTTTTCTTAAAGTTGCGCTCCATTTTTCGGGCCGCTTTCTTTAGAGCCTGAGTGTGTTCATTATACCACGGTGTGGGGCTGCCATTTTTAATCTTCTTTAAACGTAGTGGAGCAACTTTGTCTAGCGTTACCGAGAAGGTGGAATTAAAATTTTCAGTGGTAATGTCAAGATCTTCAACGTTATTTCTCATGATTTGAGACAATTCGGGCAGATTATCGAGAAACGCATCTTTGGTAGAATATTAGCCCCTGTCAGCTAATGACCGAGGGAGAGAAGACAATAACGTTAGGCTACAAAAAGTCAAAATCTGGATAAAATGCATTGTATAATGGCTAAAACATCTGTATATGATAAATTCGAAATGATTTTGGTTATTAATATGCATGTTTGTGTTGTTTCTGACAAACAATATTAAAATGTAGGAAAATACACCAAATAGCGTCTTTATTTTCTTCTTTCTTCTTTTAGCATTATATAAAAGGAGGAGCGACAACAGTAAAGGACGAGAGAGAACCAGGCCTGGACTTTACGTTATGTTTTATTATGTGTGACCGGCAGTCGACCGTGAGGGAGCTGCCGGCATTTTACTTTCGTTTTGTTGTTTGTTTATTTTATTAAAGTTTTGTTGTTCAACGTTCGCCGGTTCCCTCCTCCTTCTTCCTTGCTGTGAACATTGTTACACATATATATAACGATATATATATATATATATATATATATATACAATCTACAGAACCTTATATTTACTGAAGAACTGATTAGTGTGTCGGTGTTTAGTTTGGCTGCCTAGCTGTGCTGCAACCAGTTTACGTCATCGAAAAAAACATGGCGGCCTCCTTAGGTTAAAATAGAGTATTACATTTAGGGTTTTTAAAGAGTAAGTAGCATATGATTTTTAAGGTCCTACTTTGGTTTATGGAGTGTCCAACAACAAGTTTATGTACATACAAGGTGTAAAAACACTATTATGTCGTAATAATAGGCAGTTATTCTTACCATACTTCTTGTCTGACTCTCAAATGATTCGTTCTGCGATTCATCCGTCTAGTCCCCTCCTATCCGCTAGCCTAGTGTCATGTGATTGGTCAGATGGTGTAGTCTGTTGTGCTTGGTCAAACGCGTTCATCATGTGTCGCAAATGGAACGCCTACCATCATTACTGGATTACGGTTTACAGGTGGTTGGATGTCATATATATTATATGTGTAGATAGAGATGGCGGGGATTTTACCTTACCAGTTTGAGCCCGAATCTGACGAAGCATCCGAAGACGCTAATCCACAAGAAACTCCACCACGACTGGAGCAGGATGTTTCTCAGTGGCAAGTGACAACACTTTGTCATCAAAACTTCCAGTGTGACTAGAGCATAACATGCATGTTGTGCTTTTGCTCATCAATGAAATAAAATATTATTTTTACTTAAAATACTGTTAATACGTTAGCCGAGTTAATAGCAAGATAAACAAACTGTAATAACTTACCCCAGAAATAACGGTACATGCTAATGATAGCGTTATATGCATTAGCTAAACACAGACATAAGGTACACAAATATTTCTTGAAGACAAAAATAAATAGTCACACTTACAGGTTGTGATTCGGTGTAGCTAACAGGTCCAAATAAGGTTGGTATTGCCCCCTCTTTCAAGGATAGTCGTTTCACATATCCTGCAGTGAACGCGCCAAGATTATTGAAGCAATCTTCGGTGAAATGATGCGCGCACCGTAAAACCCTGGGGTTATACTCCTTTGGTATCGTTTGAAAAATGAATTGTAACCATTGTTCCCTCTGAAGTTCTTCCTTTGGTAGTTGAAATAAGACGGACTTAGTTTCACAATGTAGAACACAGGTTCTAGACATGATACAAACGCATCACGAACGAGTGACAGTGTTTTGGGGGAGGAGACTAGTGAAGTTTTCGTGGCAGTCCCAGCAAAACGTAGGTGGGGACTAGTGTTGTCACGGTACCAAAATTTCAGTAGTCGGTACCAATACCAGTAAAATTCCACGGTTCTCGGTACCAATTTCGGTACCAAAGCAAAACACCAGTACATGCTAATTGAAACACAATTTTATTAATAAAGCTCATTGTTAATATAAATGTATAAAAAGCAATGCCATTTTGTATACATGACGTATAAGTTAATTGTTGCTGAAACTGTTGTGTGCTCAATGGGGTCTTTCGTGCTGATGAACATCCTCCTCAGTCTGCTGCTGTATAAGACAAATAGAATAAACTTCAGTAAGTCAACTGACTGAACAAACATGCATATGCAATATTAGAACAAACCTCAGTTTTTATACTGCATTTACACAAGATTACTTACATTAAGGTAACTGTATATTAAAATAATAAATGCAACAGATATATTTTTCTTTAGTTTAAATGTGGCTTTTTAAACCTAATAGAGTTATCTATCCAAGACATACACATTGCTAGTCATACAGTTAGTATGCTAGTTTTCTAGCACATAGATTTAAGATAGGCCTATATAAAATAGGTACTGTAAACCCCATCCTGTCCTCCCACTTATTTTACCCCATTACAGTTATAAAAGCATTAAATGGTTAATAAGGACACTTGACTGGATTAGCATTGGCGCTAACAAATTAACACGCAAACAGGGACGTTTGTTTTAACGTAATCTTTAACTTCAATTCAATTAAATTTTATTTATATAGCGCTTTTCACAATGTGCATTGTTCCAAAGCAGCTTTACAGGAGCAAATAAGAAAAACACAGAAAGGTAAAACACAGCACAGTGCATGGTGTTTATAGACCAAGCAAGATCATTATAATAAATAATATCTAATAAATAAATAAATGCAGCCTCCCGGTGAGCAAGCCAACACTGCACTGCTCTGCTGTGGTGAGGAACCCAAACTCCAATGCTGAATAATGGAGAAAAAAAAAACCTCGGGAGAAACCAGGCTCAGCCGGGAGGGCCAGATCTCCTCTGACGTGTCATAGCTGCACTCAGTGACCCCGACCAAAGCCACCGAGCAACGTCCATGAAGAACAGGGAGAGCCCACGAGCCGCGACCCAGGAAGCCCCACCCGCCGAAACCGTGCAGGTCCAACCCGGTCCCATTCCGGTGAATCAAGCAACAGACAACAGAG